>NW_018128109.1:368665-369502 GCF_001952655.1 Monopterus albus | reverse complement strand
TATAGGAGGGTGACGAATGAACATGCTGTAAGGAGGCTAAAAGAGGACTTTATGGGGCAAGACTGGGAAGCAGTTTACAAAGAGGAAGACTTAGACAAAGCATATGAGCAATTTTTAAATATATTCATGGAAGTATATGACAGGAACTGTCCTCGTAAGCAGTATAAAAATAAGAGGAATTACAGTGGGAAACCGTGGATGAGTAAGGGATTACAGAATGCATGTAAAAAGAAGAATGCGTTATATAAGGAATTCATAAAGGACAGATCAAAGACGGCGGAAGAAAAATATAAGTCATATAAGAACAAATTAACTGAGATTTTGAGGAGATGTAAGAAACTATATTACTCTAAAGTTTTAGAGGATAATGAAAATAACATGAGAGGTACTTGGAATATATTAAATAAATTGATTAGAAACAGTACCAGCAGGAGTAACTACCCTCAATATTTTATGGACAATGATATTTCATGGACAATGATACATCCTCCAATCTGTTGATTGGAGGATGTAGTAGATAAGTTTAATAGGTTTTTTGTGAATGTTGGTCCTGGTTTAGCAAGAAGCATTTGTACAGATGATACATCCGTCACTATAAATAACAATACAATTGAAAGGAATATGTGTTCTATGTTTCTGAAGCCCATAGTTGAAAAGGAAATTATAGAGATAGTGAACAAATGTGGTAATAAATCATCCAGTGATAGTGATGGTATCAGTATGACAATGGTTAAATGGGCAATTGAGGGGATATGCAAACCATTAACCCATGTTTTTAACATGTCGTTTCGACTTGGTCAGTTCCCCAATAATATGAAAATAGCAAAGGTTATTCCT
>NW_018128109.1:335574-367332 GCF_001952655.1 Monopterus albus | reverse complement strand
ACCAATGATGGTAAGATGATGTCATGGGGTAGGACTGGATAAGTCTGACTTCTTCCTACTCCATTCAAGCATGTACTAGGTATAAGTAAATTGATTGGATTATGTGTACAATCATGTGTGTTGTCATATCAACTGTCTTTACATGCTTGAAAGAATAAATCAATCAATCAATCAATAGTCACTATAACATTGCTAAAACAACAAATCTAATGGTGGCCTAAGACTTTTGCACAGTACTGTGTGAAGTAAACAACACCAGTAAAAGGAAGCAAATATGAGGAAGGTGTTGTCTCCTTTAGTGAAGCCAGACAAAAGTCAAGCAGCAGAGTTCTGCTTTGACTGTACAAAGATGGGACAAGGACAGGTGACTGATGACTGTGAGCTGATTCACAATAGTCCAGGAGGGAGGAGAGGAATGAATAGATGACTTTGTCCTCATCTAAAACTGAGAGATGCTTACAGTTTGAAATGAGTGGCTTTTACTTTTCAGGTAGCTTGTTCATTAAACATGTTAGCTTCATTAAAGTTCGTCAAAGAAAAATAACAAAAAGCCTTCACACTCAAAAACACCTCACAGGTATCTTTGTATGGGGTAGTGTATCTTTCACAGTGCGAAGGCTTTTTGTTATTTTTCTTTGATGAACTTTTGTGGAGCACACCTGACGTGTACCCTAAGCGCAGTCTCTTTTGGTTATAGTCTTCATTCAGGTTCACACTAAGGTTTTTAATGAATGAATAAGAAAAGGACTCGCATGGGATTTTAATGCCATTTATTAATATTCTCAGAAAGTTGGTGGAGCAGTGTTTGATTACTGCTGTGCACCCCTGTTGCATTTAATCACCATTTTATTTGATCATTTAATCACTCCCCACCATCTCAAATAAAAAGAAAGTATAGAAATAATTGTAATAATAAACAGTGAAAAGCAGTGAAAAGGTGGACTGGGCCGGGACAGAATATACTGCAGGGAGCTGTAACAATTAAAACAGTGAGCAGGAAATGGCATCAGAGTTGAGAGAGGTAGAGTAGAGGACACCTGGGGCAGCTTCACTCACTGACCTTTTCACCCATGTGGATCACAATTACATAAGTTCTCATAATCACATACAAATGTAGACACACACAGTGCTGATGAGGACAGAATAGACTACAGGAGAAACACCAGTGCCATCGCATGTTCACAGACAAATGTGCTTTGTCACATAGTCATGCCCTGTCATAGTATTCAGAACTCTGTGTGCTCATGCTGTGTGTGTACATACTGTACCAGTTTACAGTTACGCTTTGTAAAGCTTTGTGCAGAGTAGTGTGTGAGCATTTGGGGATGCAGAGGGGGGAGAGGGGAGGTTGAAGCAGACAGTTTGTGCTTCTGTGAGCGGCTCTGGCGTCATCAACATAACGAGCAGGCTGAAATCTGTGGAGGGTGAAAAAGCAATTTACTCTCCCACAGCTGAGGGGGATTCGCCTCCACTATTAATTATCTGCGTGTGTAGGTGTGTATGTTTGTCTGAGAACATACATGTAGGTAAGCATGCATGTATGCATATTGAGCCGCGTGTGTGTGCAGCACTTCTCCCACAGAGCAGATTTATACGTTGGCATATATTTAAAAGTGTTCTCCATAGTGTTGATGCCTGAAGGTGACTGGCAACATCCATTTCGTCCTTCACAGCCTCACTCATTGCTAAAGAATCACACTGTGTTGCCACACATCCATTCCTTCAAGGTCAGATGTTGCTTTATACGTGTACAGCCATCATCATCACTGCCCCTCACTCTCACTCTGACACACGCAGGCAGATGTTTACACACATTGCACAAAAGCGGCACTCACAGATGTTTTAGCTATAAGAATGGGAAAAAGACAGGAGAGAGAGAACGGGTAGACTGGAGAGAGGAGGGGCCTGCTGGTCCTCTTGGATATGAGTGACATTATTATGGGATAGGTGTCCGTCATGCACAAGCAGCACACTTACACACCATCCCCTGGGTGCTGGTTTTGGTAGCTGAGGCCCCGGCTTATCGCTTGCAGAGCAAATGAATAACACTTTATCACTGGGAGAGAAAGAGAAGAAAGAAACAGGACGCTTGTGGACGATGACACTAACTTCTTTGCTTGTTATTTTCACTCTTGAGTGCACAAAGTCAAAACACACATAGCAACACATCAGTTCACACATACTGTACATATATAGGCTGGTGCAAAGAGTGGAATATACCCACACTGGTACACGTATTCTGTACAAGCACTTACTGAGTTCATAGTATATACAAAATGTAATGCAACCTATTTTATCAAACATTTCCTTTGCAAAACTCTTCTGTTAGATCAGGTGACCAAATTCATAACTGTACAGTTGGAGAAGGGAGCCGCTATTCCAGTCATACACACATTTAAATAAGATTGATACTTGAGGACATCTGATGGCATCTGGTGTCTGGGTGTGTCCATGTTCATTTCGGCTATTTGACACAGGGACAAATGGTTCAAGCGCCAGTGCAAGTAGCGAAAGAGCTGTACTTGAGCTCTTCATTAAAGCAGGTGTGTGTATCATGCAATTATCCAATCAGTGTGTAACCGCACACCCCTTTAAGAGACGTGTGAGTTTAAACATTTGGCGGATCGCTGGCATACTGACGGACTTGGCAGGTCAGACGTCAGTAAGATTTTGAACACGGTGTCATCTTTTTATTTATTTATTTATTTTTCTTTTTTTAAGTTTTACATGTCCTGCGCAGTGCTTCCTAGGGTATAACCAGCACAGTGCACAAGCACTGTGCATGTACCTAGGTGCGAGTATCATAACACGGTCATAGCCCCCATTATATAGCAATGGTGTTTTGACTGTTGACCACAGACTTGGTTTTTGTGGGTCAGTGGTCATTTTGTGCCCTCATATTACCAACGCAGTCCTCCATCAGCAGTGCGGGTTTTATTCAAGGACCAGAAGAGTTTTGTCTATATAATAAGAAATTGAGGCAATACAGGAAATGCAGAAAAAACATATTCGGTGATATCCTAAAATACTTTCTACAAGTTCAAACTCAGTACTTGTTTCTATTGTAAAAGCACGAGGGGAAAAAAATCCCTGAGTCAAATCAATAAACACCACAGGCTTTCATCATGTCAACAAAATGAATAGCTGCAGACTATTTGTCTCAGTAAGGATGCATGTTGGTTTGAATGTTCAGATTAATCAAGAGGTAGACACAGCACCGTTTTTACAATAATATATCAGTCGTAATGAAAAAGTTGGCATTATTTTGTATTTTCTTATTGTATATAAATCCTCTGGAAGGCCAAAGCCAACAGTGTGTTTCTTTTTTCCCTACTCTGTCTCTGGCTGTCAGCCAGAGTAAAGGAAAGAAAAACAAAAGAGAAAGAAACAAGAATGTTTAGAGCAATTCACAGATAATTTAAACCACGGGACGCTGTAGTTTTTAGCAAACCTTATTCAGACAGAAGTAAGTAGTTGATTCACTGGGTGTTATTTTCAGCGGCAGATTAATCCACATTTGGCTCTTGAGTATTTACAGCGGCAGGACAGTGTACGTGGGCTGACTGAAAATAAACAGCAGTAGTCGTGGTAATGGTGATGAAGGAACATAACCCATGCAGTGGTGTGACTCAGTAATGTCTTTTTAATTGTTTTTCAACAGCACTGGAGTTTTATGGGACAGAAGTATAAGCTTGTTGTTGGTTTGATCTTTTCATGGGATTTGATGACGGTATGTGTATAGAATATTACCAGCTGCATCTGTTAGAGGAATAAAAACAACAATGTCCAAAGCACTGAAATACTGTACCTTCAGTGAGCTACTATGGCAACAGTGTTTGTCAAACTGCGTGGATCCTGTTTCACAGAGTCACTTGAGGATCAGTCAAATTGCATAAATAGTCCTAAATCTTACACAGTGTTCTTTGCTTTGAAAGACGTTGGCCGTCTACACTCTTCTTCCTTATATTACACCAATCGATTTAGGCCGTTTTCTCAATCTGACATTTTTTTCCACAAGTAAAATCATTTGTAAGAGGCATTACCCAACAGGGTCTCTCTCCCCTCCTTAGCATTTTCTCCTCATTTGACTCTAAAAACTGTCATCTGTGAGAAAATCTGCTCTCATTCCTAATTAACCTCTGTTCTCTCCTCTTTCTCCCCCTGCCATCCCAGAGGTCCAAAATCGCTGTTTATGAGAAGATGTGGTCATATATGAAGTCTGCTGAGCCCACTGTCTTCACTAAAACCACAGCAGAGGGTGTGGCCAGGGTTCGCAAGTCCAAGGGGAAGTACGCCTTCCTCCTGGAGTCCACCATGAATGAATACACGGAGCAGCGCAAGCCTTGTGATACCATGAAAGTCGGCGGGAACCTGGACTCCAAAGGATATGGCATTGCTACACCAAAAGGCTCACAGTTAAGGTGGGTGGAATAGTGTAACAATAGAAAACAGTAACAGAGCTGATACTGTACTATTGCTGCGATATTCCACCTACCCTGCTGTGCCTTTTTATACGACACCTAAATCAACGTCACTGCTGTCAGGTGATAGTGTCTGACCCACGAAAATGTAGAAGTTTAGTCACAATTGGCAATGATTTTTTATTTATTCTACAGATTAAAGATCTAAAAATCTGGCACCAGTATAAGTTATTTATATGATTCAAACAGTTTTCACTGAGCAGCAGTGATATACAGTGTATTGAGTATATAGATTTCATATTTCATCACACTTTTCTTCCTGTCATGATTTTTCCTCCTTCTGCCTTTCTGTCTTTTTTCACGTTTTTGTCTCTGCAGTATTTTTCCTCACTCTCTTTTCTCCTCTCTCTGTTAATCGAGGGCCTGTTAGCGCCATTTCTATCCTGTGTTGTTGTCAGTTGTCCATCCCTTTATGGTCATATCCCTACTCTCTCCTCCGTTGCTCTTTCAATCACTCTTTTTCTCCGCAGGGACACCTTACAGGTAACTCTATCCATTTGTCTGTTGTCTCGTCTTTGTCCTCCTTTCATCCTCAGAGATGGTAGTCATGATGGTGATAATGATGATGATGATGATGATTACGATTATTATTATAGGAGAGATTTATTATTAAGTGAATAAGATCACGAGGAGGGGCAGAGCCACAGACTGCTGCCACTACATCCAGAGCCACAACGGGGAATTTATAGACGATCAGGAAACAAAGAGTGAGAAACAGAAAGTAGAGGGGCCTGGCCAATGGGGGGACAGCGTTCCACACCAAAGACACTGAGTCACAAATAAAAATGAAAATGTTACTTAAATCTTTAAGCCAGTTTAATGGAAAATGAAAACCCAAATCCAGGAGTAAATATTTTTTTTTAGAGAATGCATGACAGTAAATCTCAGTAAAAAGAGAATAAGATGGAGGTAACAAATGAGAACGTGTCCTAAAGTTGGTCTTTTGCTTTAGGTTTCCCCTCAGCAGATACTTGTTTATCCGACTTAAGTTGAGGCTACAGTAACAATCCCATTGAGGTGTGCTACCAATGCAAAGAATTCTTTTTTTGGCTGTGACGGAAGTGTAGAGGTTTTGTCTTCAAACTGTGACAAGTGTCTGATGAGGGAAAATAATTGACTAAATTCACTGTTGCCTCTCCCTCCATCTCTCTCTCTGTCAGCATCTCAGACTCGCCTTATGAAAAACAAAACACAGACAGTGCATCAGCCTCACATCCTGTCGCTATAACTTTCCCCTGTGCATAGTGCAAACAAGTCCCTCAAAACACAACTCACTGTAGTTTACTCCTTGTTATTTACAACATAAAGGGGTTTTTAATTTTATGGGGGAAAAGCGGCAGACAGCAGGTGGATGGGTCCCTTTTTTAAGCCCCATTCCTGGGACTGTCCGCAGTTGTCTCTGGCTTCTCTCAGTCAGCGGAAACCCATTCTTCAAAGTGCACACATGTGGCTAGGAGTGTGCACATCAGGTGAGCCTGTCTCTCCTCTCAGTGTACTACCCACACTGCTCATTTGACTTGATGATGTTGATGAGAATAAATACTCAGATGATTCAAGAATGTATGCTTTCTGAAGTATAGCTACTTTTGATATGTTTATTGACATGTGCCTGTTATTATCATGACTCATAATGTGTTTGAACTGTTTTCATCCATACCTCTTATGCTGATGAGATTAGATCACCCCAGAGAACGCTGTCTCTCTCTAAATCTCTTGATTATCTTTACTCAGAGAGCTAACCCTATAGAGGGTTTTAATTTTTACACTGGCAAAATAAGAAAGATTTTATTTTTATTTTACTTTATGTTCTGAATTGAAAAGAATTTGTTCAGTGGGTTTTACTTTTGCTATATTATGTGGTTCTGAACTGATAAGCTCTCAGTCTTACCTGCAGTCAAACTCACACTCCAAGATGAGATAGGACTTCCAGATATGCAGGAGTACAGACAAAGTGGCTAACAAACAAGGAGTCAGTGACTGTGGTGACCTTTCTGTAGAGATTAGCCTAGATTTCAGAATCTCACAAACAAAAGAGTAGTCAGTGGAGGGTAGTAAAGGATGACAGGGGAGAATTTTACAGGTAGCTATAAAAAGCACAGATGTACCAAAAAAAGAGCGGCCAGGCAAAATCCATAAAGGGCACACAGGGAATTAAACTGAAATTCAACTCCTGCAGCTGTGTTTTGCAGACATGCTTCCAGACATTACAAGAAGGAAACAGGTCACATATAGAGGTGGTCACTTGACATTTGCAGGAATAATGAAATGCACAAATTTGGGGCAAATTAAAAGTGTTGAGTACATTGATTTCTAATATTCTTCAGTTCTGCTTGTTGTAGTTCCACTTTTGCTTCTTTAGAGCTGTTTTCAGATATGATCTCCGTGCGGTGTCCGCAGAATCAGGTCTAGACTTTGTCCAGAGATGCTCTTTCACACATGTAGCACATGACAGGAGATAGTCCATGGGACTGGATAGAGCTTGCAGGTACCAGGACATGACCGAGTCTCTTGCTGTTCCTTAAATTTGTCTGGCGATTCTGACACCAGCTCTTAACAATAGAAGTTCACAAATCTTGTCCGGTCTCCAGTCAGATATTTTCATTGTAAATGACTGTTTTTCTTCACTATCACATGTTCATTTTCTTCCGGTTTTGCTCTGCTCACATGATAGAACATCATCAACACACAGACTAGCTCACTGTGAATAGTCCCAATTATATACTGTTGTTTTCTCACATGGGTTCACACAGATTTTAGGTGGACTTTGTACTAAGTAGCTGGCAGGGTACAGCTCGCTTAATGTCTGGGTCAACTGACTCCAACATTTGCTGTCATTGTCTGTCTTATAACATGATGATAATATAATATTGCATATACATTATGATACTGCCAACTAGTTTCTAAAGTGTAACACAGCTATTAAGATTGAATGCATATGATCTTCCAGGCAGCCACTGGTTACAGGTCAGGTCAACACAATACCAAAATCAACTTGGAGAGATTTGAACATTTCTCAAGACTTGTAATCCTATTAGTCAGCATTGTTTTGTTAAGTTTAGGTTAGTGTTTCATGGTGATGCACTTGAAGTCACAGATTCTTTGAAGTCTTTTGGGTGATGTACAGAATTGTCAGTGAGATGCATAGACATCTGAGATCTGAGAGCTGGCTGCTTATGGCGCAGCGTTCCCAAGGTGTGCTGGTCGTGGTATGCTGTTGATAAATCAAGCTAAATGATAGTTGGGCACAATTCAGCATCATGAAAAGGATGATTCCAATCGGTTTAACAGATGGCAGATGACAAGTCCTGAATGTTAAAGCTTTCTACAGTTCAACAACATTTAAAACCTTTTTTTTTTTCAAATTCATTTCCACAGCATTGCTTTGCAATGATAATTTGATTTACCCCTGTCAAGGGCGACTCAATTATCAGCACGCTGATTTTGATAACAGACTAAAATAATGAGTTGAGCTTCTCACTTTGTAAACATGCCAGAACTAAAGTGTGTGAATGCCTGATATTTATCCCTGTGTTCCTGAATTTTGTTTGGAGGTCAAGCTCTTCATGGGTGTGAGCAGGAGACCTGTGGGAAACTGGAGCCATGCAAAACACACACACACACACACACACACACTTGTGCACACTAGTAAGAAGGAAGGCAGAGGAGCAGCAGAAGAGGAAAATAGCACCATCAGTAGGCTGCAGAGACGTGGTTAACACTCTGTGGAGTAGCATTATGGAGCATCTTCTCTGTTAGTTACAGGAGAACGACAGAGTAGAAATACATAGAACAAATAACAGAAAAAAACTGGGCATGTTTTTATAAAAACACAAAATGTGAAATGAAAATAAAAACATTTTTAAAAAGCCTATGAAGTAGAAAGAACGTCAAATAGAAAAGAGTAAGAGACAGCGTTGTCTGGGGCGCATCCTTCCCCACTAACCCACCTTTGTCCCTTCAGCCCTTCTGATCTCTCCTCCCTCTGTTCCCTCTCCTCCTTGTATCCCTCCCCTTGTTCCTCCTGGCTGTGGTCCACGTCCATCTTGTCTGTCTGTCCATCCATCCTCTGCTCTGACCAAACTATCTTATCTGTCCCTCCTTTTTTACTTAAAGAAATGCGGTCAACCTGGCCGTACTAAAACTCAACGAGCAGGGCCTGTTGGACAAATTGAAAAACAAGTGGTGGTATGACAAAGGAGAATGTGGCAGCGGGGGAGGGGATTCCAAGGTTAGCCCTCTCTGTCTGCCCACCCCACCACTAGGGGACAGGGGCTGCTCACTGGCTGGGCAGCCAGCGACGGCCCCTGTCCTGGGAACATAACACATGCATCTGCCCCAGCAACGAATGAAGCAGAAAAGCAGGGAGAGCAAAAGTGACACCCTATAATCTCCTGAGACAGCCTGCAGCTTCAGAAATAGGCACAGTGTTTCATGCTGTCAGTGGCATGTGTCTTTTTTATAGAACAGTTTCAGACCCAGTGACTAAGATACAACACTTGTTTAGATCCAGAAAAAAGGATGGATTTGTTTTCTGATACAGAAAAATCCTCAAAGAATAATGGCATTCAATTTAAATGATGAAAAGATTAACACCTTCTACAGTTTTATGTTGAATCACTGGGGAAAATGTTCTTTTTCAGTATCATGCAGGGAAACGAGTCCTCTTTGTAGTTAAGTGCCTGTCAAGATAAATCAATCACACCTCATAAAAATAACAGTTTTCAAATGCGCTTAGCACTAGCGCCCTTCTGAAAGGACAGAGTGTGAAGTAATGGAAGGCTCATTGATGGATATGTGGAAAAGAAAAGAGAGCAATTACTGTCAAGACAAAAATACTGTATTTGCCCCTAGTGGCAAATATGGGGAGATGAGAGAGAAGAAGGGGAGCCTTGAGTGAGAGTCAAATAGCGAGAATGTCAGAGAGACAAACTGAACCTTATCACTCATTCGAATGAAAATCTGGTGCTCACATTCTTGACAGATGAGACAGGTTTTAAAACGCTGAATGGAAAAATGACAGTCTAGTGAAATATTAGCTCAGATTCCTTTAGTCTCAGGTTGACCTGAGGCAGAGGGGAGGATGAATAATTGATAGAGACAGAATACAACTACAGCATAAAATTTCCCAAATCTCCTGTTTGTTTGTAGAATTTCAATATTTATAAGGGTATTTTCTTCAGTTCTACTACATTTCTGTTCCTTTTAGGTGCTGAAATTATTCTTATTTTCTGATATCTTCTTTATACAAAAGTTGTAGCTTTTTAGAATCAAAAACACCCACTTTGCTTGGTGATGTCTAATCCCTAAATGTACTGCTTGCAAAATGGAGCCAAGACTGGAGTCAACAGCCAAGTTAGCTGCTCTTTGAGGTTGTATAGGCCCATTTGTGCTTTAAGTAAAATCAGCATGCTAACATGCTCACAGTGACACTGTTAAATCAAGGGTTCACCAAAGTCTGTACAACATGTCATGGCAATCCTCCCAAAAGTTATTAAGATCTTTCAATGTGGCCTGACTGGCTGGCGTGAAAATACTTATTGGGGAAGCAAAGCTATACACTGAGACTGTAGCTCACTCTCCCATTCTCTCTCAATGCCAAAGGTCCTGGCTTAACAGTACTTGCCTCATGTTCAATGTAGGATCAGCTGGGGCAGCATGGGTGTGTTACCTGAAGTGACAAAGGTGGGTCCCACTCATATGTCTGTAGCTCACCTTAGCTCCTCACTCCCCCCAGCCCCTCCTCAATGAGCATACACACATGTACTCAGTGGGATCCATGCTAGGTCACTTGATCTTAACAGAAAGCTTCTATATGACTGAGCTGTGCAATGCAAATGTGAAATACCCTAATAACATAAAATAACATGACCTATGATGTTATTTATGTTATTTTTACACGCAAAGAACCCCGGTAAACCTTGCAGTATTGAAACTGAGCGAAGCAGGCGTCTTAGACAAACTGAAAAACAAATGGTGGTATGACAAGGGAGAGTGTGGACCCAAGGACTCTGGAAGTAAGGTCAGTCTCACTCTGCTGCGGCCCACAGAACGCTAGCCTGAAACTCTCACCCTGAATACGCTCCAGATTATTGTAACCACTGTTTTAGCATTAGCAGTATTCTTAGTTAGCCTGAAATATATCTTTGAATGTGCTCCACAGTAGATTCAACTGTTCATTTAGTGATTTCAGACAGTATTTTTTTCCTATTTCTGGTTTGATGGTTGACTACAGCTATCTATAGCTGCACCACATTAAACTCAGAATGTTGTCCAGTTTTTGTAGCAATCTTTGGCAGCCCCATCTTCATTACTGTCGGCATTAGAATTTTACAATCAGTTTTGAGTATCGCCAGTCTGTTTTCACTTTCATGTTTTTGTTTCGATCTCATATGCTAGCCTATTTTTGATAACCTGAAGCCCATCCACCAGATAAAAGTACCACTGTGTCTTCAGCTTTAGCAGTAGTAACTTACTAACACCTTTTGACTTTTGCCTTTATGTTTGAGATTGAATCAAGGCTACGGCCATCTAGTTATTTCCATAACACTTAGCAGCGCTTTATTTTACAGGTGCTTTTTAAAAATATTATTCTAGGTCATTTTCTGAAAGGTCCCTGTTATTTGGTGCTAATTATAAGTCAAATACTCTTTTGAGATTCAACAACTGCAAATAAGCTCAACACAAGTGACTCAGTTATAATAAAATGACTTGCTGAACTCTTGACTTTACCCTAACATACTCTAACATATTTAGAACCAAATTACACTGTTCTTTTTTGGGAAGGTTCCTACAAAACTAACAGACAGTTATGGACCTGTGAGATAAAGTGTTTTTATATTTTTCATTAGCATTTGCTAATTACATTTAAGTGCTACATATATGTAATTTATACCCTATACTGTTACTCCCCAGTTAAAACATTCACTTTATTTTCTGGGTAGAAAAGAATTGAATCCCATATTTTTACAACACACATCCGGAGTTTCTCAGAATGTTTAAAATATTGTACTGGAGCATTTAGTTTTCATTAAAATTACAGAGAAATGTCATCACCACTCACATTAAAGCCTGCTCTGTGATTTTAAAAAGTGATTTACACTCTTTTTGACTTACTTGTTAAATTAGATGTTGATTTGAGATGTTTTAATATGACTATGTGGCAGAAGAAATTGAGAGTACTGTGCTGTAGTTGTACTGATTGTTACCTATGTGGAGTAGCTGTAGTTGTGACAGTAGTATTATCTATAACTGTGCAAGTAGATTACCATAAAGTTATAATTCATAAAAATCACATAATGTCAGTAGAATAGAATGCTATCAGTAATAGAATAACTCAAGAATTTGTCTCTGAATAGTTGTTTCTCTGGCAAGCTTTCCCTGTGTCTAATCACTTGCACCCTTTTGTCCCTGTCTGTTTTTTCCCACCTTTTTACCCACACTTCCCGTTTTCCCCAAAATTCTGACCTCCCCCTTCCTCTTAAGTTTTTTCTTTACAATGCCTTTCCATTCCTGACCACACTTGTTGTTGTTGTTTTTTTATTTACACACCCACCCAAACTTAACCCATTGTCATCCCCCTCTTCCACTCTATCCGGCACCTTTCCACTACATTTTCTCATTTTTCAACCCTTCTTCCCCTCTTTGTCCACGCACCATTGTTTTCCCCTTTCTCAACACTGACTGGCTACCTCGGCCAACACTTGACCCCAACTCCTCCCTCCCTTCCTCCCCCAATACCTATCTCACTCCCTCTCTCCAGGACAAGTCGTCCCAGGCACTGAGCCTGTCCAATGTGGCCGGGGTCTTCTACATCCTTGTGGGGCCCTAGCCCCCCCCCACCGCCCCAGCCCCTCCCCCGGCACCAAGAATCTAGCCACTTATAGGGAGGGGTACAACGTGTACGGCTCCGAGGGGGTCAAGATATAGGGGTAGGATTTAGAGGCTCCCATATAGGTGGGGTAATGGTGGTATTGATCATGGTGATGGTGCTGTAGATTATTGTACTGGCGATGTAGAGGCTGTCGCAGCCCCACGCAACTGTGTTGTTCTTCATGTGGTGATGAGGATGTAGTCAAGCATTGTGGAACCAATGTAGCTTTTTATGTCTTGTGAATGCTTATTTACTGGCCTAATGTTTTCTTTGGGTTTGGGCTTTTGGGTTTAAATTTCGAGTTGAGTTATAGTTATTTTTATTCTTTAACAGCTCACCCCGAGCTAGTTTGGGTTTAGATTTGTGTGACAACAGATTTGGTTCCATCGTCTTTGGCTGCAGATGATGATGATGACAGTGATGGTGATGTTCTTGGCTACTCACTTGACTAGGCATCTGCATTGTTATTTTAGCTAATAGTTAAAATATTGCTGAAGCAGGGATGCAAAACTCCATTATCAGGGGCTGGTATGTATTAAGTACATTGTTTTATACTGTGTAGGGCTGAATCTAAAAATGTGTTTTGTTATCCGTGAACAATAACAATTGTTTGGAAGCCAATCACCTTTTCCTAAAAACCAAAGTGAAGACTGTTTCATCCAACCAGCGTCACAAACCCCCTAAATATTTGCTTTATGATTACAAAACACCACCTGGCTGATGGGATGGAGTAGCGGAACTACTATAGATCATATTTAGTTCCCAAATTTTGCTGTTACTTTCATCAATGTAAAATGTGTCAATGTATAGTGTTTACATTAAATTTGTGCTAACTAGCTAGCTAAAGTTACGTTACAAGGCAGCAAAAGAGTGCACTTTTAGAAGTTTTATTTTTATTAATATAAAAATACTGCGACCTAATCATCAACTGCCAATTCTTTTTCTCCTTCCTATCACAAGGAAAAATGAGAACTGACCCATTATTTTGGTTCAGATCTATTGAAACAATGGGGAAAACAACACTGTGACATATGGAGAGGAGGAGAACAAGCCAAAGTTTGGACCCAGAAACAAAATATTATGTTACCACTTAACACGCAGCTACTCCTTTCATTGTGTCATAATTAATACAGTCACTGGATGACGCCAAACTATAGCATGTAACCGTTCGTCGTAATAACCTGCTGGCACAAATGACATATACTGTCATATTTTGCAGGAGGACCGTCTCACAGTAAATCAGGCAAAAATTAGGGTAAAAAATCTGCTTCTGCACATAATAAATTGCACAGAATCATTTATACCTGGTGAATTGATCTCACCCAGCCTTAGTACCCAGCACTATGTTCTGTCCATATACTGCACTTTTAATATGTCAACCAAAAACTGGAGTTGTGCACCCCTGCTATAGATGGTCCAAACAGCCACTTTGAATTATTCCAACCCTGACAACTTCAAAACACCCCAGTTACTCAGCGTTAACGCAGAGGAGTAATTGATGACGCAAACACTTCATGCAGAATGGCTACTTAGTGATGTTGTTGTAAAAAGCATGACTGGTGTTTAATGTAGTAATTAAAGTGAAGTGCTTAGAACCACTAGACTTCATTTTATTGATCTGCTTATCAAACCAGTGAATTCTTTCAGAGGTCATATTTGGTGATCACCTGGAGATAATTAGATCAGTACATGGGATGTAAAAATAAAGACAGTTTAATACAGCACACTTAATATCGACTGTTTTCTGCTCAATGCCGAGTATAAGTTTGACACAAACCATAAACAGAGTAGCTGGACTACACTCAAAAGCAGTAACACTGATCTAAACAACCTTCCCTCTATGGCTGTAGAATGCTGTGAAACTCTGATATGCCATATTTGTCTAACTTTAATCATCCAGAAGATTTTCTATGTAGTTGCAGTAATGTCAGCCAAAACATCTGAAAATTACATGTTCTTTGAAAACTCTGTTAGATGTTCTTTTGGAGAAGTCTATTACATGTTTTCGCTCTAGTTTTTAATTGAGTTGTAAATCAGCATGACAGCACTGATTATGATAACTTTTGTTTCTGGCAGTGTATCACCAAACACAGCTGCCTTTTTGTTAATGTATTCATATAGGTAAAAAAAATAGCTCATACAGTATAAACGCCTACAGTATTTTCAGATATTGTCTTGCAATTCGTGCATCTAACAGTTGCTTTCACATGACGCGATACTGTATAATTCTCACTAGATTATAAGCAGAACATCAAATTGCTACGTTTCATAAATCAGTGACAAAACTGAACCATGCTTTTCCCTTGGCATCATTTACATTAATTCTTTGCTCTAAAATGCCAATAATTTCTGCACAGGAGTCCCAGTCATAGCGCACAACTGTCAAAGGGTAACCCATCTGTGTGAAGTGTCACCCTATTCTGAGCAGTATAGTCAGTCACACCCTCTCTATACATCTGAAATAAAATTGCTCTTTCATGCTTTCCCTTTGCGTTTCTAAAGTCCTCAGTTTCCAAATCCAGTCCCTTCAAACCCTCACCTGAATCTGTCAGATTACTGAAACCCAGAAATGCATGGTCACTTATGAAATGCAGTTGTCTAACCTGAATCCTGTCCTAAAGTTATATGTGTTTGTTGACTGTTGCCTGCTTTCACTTTTACTTTTGCCTTTATTAGAACGATGCTAGCATTTGCACAGTGTGATAGCAATTGAGTGAGATTTGAATGCGTAGTTCAGGGTGCATTCACACCATGCCCATTTAAAGGAATCAAAGTCTGGAGCATGTTTGCCATTTAAACCTGGATCTACAAAACACAAATATTGAGATGATATGAAAATGTTCATTTCTGTCCTTGTCTAAACAACTTCAGTGAATTTAGTGTAGAAAGACAAAACTTAAAGTAACCCTGTGGAGATTTTGATCGTTAGTAGCTTTATGATGCAATATACTGTATTTAATAAATGGATCCTAGTGTTGTTTTTATCATACACGAGGATTAGCAGACAGCACAGTTCAAATCCTAGTTTCCTGCTACTTCACTAATCAACAATTAGTGACAATAACATGCCAAGAAACATAGTTATACACCAACAAAGGCAGGAAAGGAGACGGCTTTGTTGGAAGTAAACATGGATGTAAACAAAGCGTTATGTAAAATATTACTAATTACTCAGCAAATGTTTTATTAGGAAGGAAATCCAATAATTATACCTCACAGTGGGTTTTTGAGAACTGCTGAATTAGAAGGGTACATATAATTTTGGTTGTTTACATAAAATCTTCCCAGGGCACCTTTGAAACTGTTTAACGGTCCATGTGATCTTTAATCACAATCAGTCAACTAATTCATAGTTTTTTGACAAAATGATAGAAAACATTAACAATAACAATGCCGATCACAGTTTCAAAAGTCCAAGGTAATGTATTCAATTTTATTTAACCAAAGGCCAAAACACACAAAATTTGTTTTACAATTATTTAGCAGCAAGTCCTCAGATCTGAGAAGCTTGAACCAGCAAATTTCTGGCATTTTTTTTTGCTTGAAAAGTCACTTCAGTGATCAATTGATTCTCAAAATCATTTGACTAATTGTTTCAGCACTCATTTGCTTACACTGTGAGCAGTATGACAACAACATAGACTGGAACACACAAATTAAACCTTCACAGTAATGTAACTGTATGTGATTGCACCCTCAGACCTTTCTAATTGTTAGCATACAGTGTCGACTTTGTGTGTGCAGGCGCATGCATAAGTGTTTTTAGTGCATGTGTTTGTACAGAAAATTTTGTGCATTTGTGCAAGTGGTTGTATTAGTTGTGAAGTCTGTAAGATGATTTATTTCAAACAAACTCTCCACTCTGCCATCTCAGACCTCTTCTTCACCACACCCTCCCTCTCTTCTCTTTTAGCTGTCGTTTTCTGAAGCCATGCAGAACAAGGCCCGTCTGTCCATCACAGGAAGTGTTGGGGAGAATGGTCGCGTCCTGACGCCAGACTGCCCCAAAGCCGTGCATGCTGGCCACGCCTCCCTCCGACACCCCGGCCTTGCAGTGGTCTCCTCTGGACTGCCCTGAAAACCAAAAACACCTGCTGTGCCTTAATGACACACAAACATACAGACTTTGACAAGGACACACACGCACGCCCACATGTGCTTCCATACAGTCATACCATATCAAGCTCACAAACATGCTTAGAGTCACAGAAACTCAAATACAAATGCTGAGATACAAAGACACTGAACACACATTTTTACACACTTAAACACACAACCACGCACTCTGCATCATCATCTCACTTTCCTGCTGCCATTGACTTATTTTACAAGAGACAATTGTAATACAACTGTGGAGTTAACAAAAAAAAAAAGGCAACGGCAACAACAACAGACAACTATCATATGGGGCAGGACAGCTGTCAATATGTGTGCGTATTAGTTTATGGTTGTGCATAAATGAATAATAAGTTGTACACAAAATTGTTTTGTAAACTCTTGTATAAGTCAAATTATATATAAAAAATATGTAGTGAGTATTTTGTCTGTGAGAATACACTTTAAAAAGTTACAACTTCAGGAGATAACAAATACGAAGTCAAAGCTTAAGTTTTATCTTTCCTCAATATGAATTTACAACAGTGACCTGACTGTCAGAAATATGTCACGAGGTCACAGGCATAATGCATTGAGCAGAAGATGCATCAATTCCACAAACTGTGCATGCGTTCAACATTTGACTTCATTCTTGACTCTTGAAGCCTGATGGACATGCTTTAACAAATATGAAATGATACTTTAGGTTAGATTTAATAGATATGGGCGAGTTATATTAAAATTTGGTTTGTTTTATTGATTATCAGTGATTATTATGACCTAGTTTGGGCTCTGCAGTGGAAATGCCGAGCTATGCAGTCAGCTAGCTAGCTGATGCCCCACTAACACTTAGTCCACCTGCTGCCCGGTCTCAAAGTATTACATTACAGCAGCATTCACTGTACCAGGGTTCGAAAACATGCTAAATCCCCAGACGTTGACGGATAGTTTGAGAGCCGGCTGCAAGATGTGCATCTGCTCCATGCTGATACAGTGAGCCCACAGTAAAGGTAAGTTAGCCAGTTAGCTCTTAGCAGGCTGCTGCCTATTCAGCTTTAGGGACTGAATCTCGTCACAATTTTTGTCAACAATTTAGTTTTTCCCACAGTATGTGTCAGTCATTTTTGTCATTACAGTAGTGGAAAAACAGCTGCCACAAGGCCTGTGTTCATCTAAAACTGTGGATTTACTGCATGTTGTCAATAAAGCTACCAGGCACCTAACGGGTTTCAATTAGCAACAGGCTGCAGCAAACTGAGATACTTTGTTTTAATGTTGTATTAAGGCCATATGTACATGATTATATGCAGAATTACTTTATGCACTTGTTTGTTTTTATGATATATTTTGCCATTTGACATACTTGTTTGTCTGTCTCAGGTCTGTTGGACATGAAGCCTTTCAAATGTCAGCACTGAAGATACACAAACATACTTACTACATATTTTACATATGATTTGAGTTGTACAAGAGTTTACAAAAACACATTTTTGTGTACAGCTAATTATTTTATGCACAACCATAGACTAACACGCATGCATATTATTGACAGCTGTCTTACCTCATACTATTACACTTGCCTGCAGCATTCATTTTTGTTATTTTTGGGAGGAGACCATCCCTATATCAACAAAGCAACAGGAAAGCCAGCACAGACTTACATGAAATGAAACTGTGAGCTGTGAACATGACCACAAAACTGATCATGATGATGATGGTGATAAAGATGATGACCACAGTTAATGTTTAAAAAAAACAACAACTAAACAACTGTGTTCCTGATGTCTTCACTGGACAATGTTAGCCAAAAAGCCACACCCCTGGACAACGCCTTATTCAGAGAACAGACATTGTTTTCATCATCATCATCATCATCATGATCATCTTAACTTGCCTGCAAAGACTGAGTGCCAGGTATTATCACCATTAGAAGACCAGAAAACTGTAAGCTTGAACGTTCAGACTGTGCAAACTTGCTACTTTGCCATGGACTGTTCGAAATGAATGAAAATGCTTTCTTACTACGCATATACGTAGAATGATTTCTCGCCCCAAATCAGCGAGCTAATCAGCCAATTTAGGACAGAAGCAACCTCAAGAAACATCAGTATGGCTGATCTCAGCCATATAATTCACAGCAGTTTGTAATAGAAAAAAATAAACAGTAGTGATTAATACATTTCTCCATCAACAGCATTGCCATGATAGTAGAAATGCTAAATAGCAAGGTGATGATTCCTTTTGCCAAATGGAAGAATTGAGGTTTAAGATGAATATTCAATGATGAAAAGAAGAAATAAAACACATGGGCAGATCTCAAATGGCTACCTAACAGAGTGCTTCTCAACCTGACGTTCAGACAAGTTTGAATTATTGTTTAACATGTTTGGGGTTAAACCTTTTGATTATGGAAACAAATTCAATCTCTATATCCTTTTTAAAAACTAATCAGTAAGTATCCAGACAGATTTTTTTCATCTTATTTTATTTTTGTTTGCATGTTTGCCAACAGTGGGATATCTAGTAGTCAATCTTTTTTTTCCTAAGGGCCATAAAAAGGTTGAGAATCACTTTGCTGTGCTGTGTGGACTTCATTTGACTTGAATTAAAGAGCTACAGGTCAAATTTAAAATTTCTCTCAAATTCTATAGACTGACTCTAATGGTCAGTTTTGTTGTCATTTGAGATCCTCAGTCTTTTCCAGTGGCCAATCAAAATGTACCATATCAGAAAGCTTGCTTTTTAAAACTGTTGTAAATAACTGTGTAGCAAAACAGAACTCACCTGTCTTTTTTAATCATCTTAGGTAATTCATTGCAATAATTAGAGCTATAGAAAACAATGATCACTGATTGTCAGAGGCCATGACATACATTCTGTTACATTATATGGCTGTTTGTTTTTGTTTTGTTCTTTATATGCCACCGTCTTTGTGTGTACTACTCGACACCGAATGTTCATCTGGCACACACACAGACACGCGTAGAAATGTACGCGCATTCATTGTTGCATACACGGTTTCAGCTCAGAGTGAACCTGACAGCACCGCGAGAGGTTTGAGTGATTCTGTGTTTGCCTGGTTCTTCATTAATTAATCGCTGGTGTTTGTATTGTTACCCCCAAAGGCTTCTGTCGGTGGGCTGCAGCATATAGGTGCCAGTATTCGACAGAGTCCGACACAGTGAAAACATTTTTAGGCAGATCTTGGGAGAGGATGAGCCACTATGATTACAATGCTGTCTGACATTTCGAGAGTATAGCATTTGTGTTGCATTTCAAATGAACTCAGTGCTTTTTGCTATTTGTCATCATACCTGATGTGATTCTTAGTTCAAACTGGGGGGGTTACACATTTTGGAAACATGATAGGCTCTATTATGATAGACACAGCCAGTCAGTCCTTCAGAAATGTTTCATTCTGTTCCATGCTGTATGGGAGCATAAACTTTTTGCCAGCCTTAGGAATATTAAAATATACATTTGCTTCAGAAAGTTTTCAGGAACCTTCACTTTTGCCAACTTGTGTTGTAGGTGTAATTTTAAATGGGTAGAATTTCCATTTTGACCATTAAGCTATAATAGCACATGATGACAAAGTGAAAAAATATGTTTTCAAAATGTTGTTGCAAACTTATTAAAAGTCGAAAACTAAAATTCGTTATTCAAAAAAGTATTCAGATCTTTAACTCAAATACTCTGTAGAAGCCCCTTTTGGCAGCAGTTACAGCTTCCGGTCTGTTTGGATAAGTCTTTACAAGTTTTGCACACCTGGATTTGGGCAGTTTTCCCCCATTCTTCCTGGCTCATCCTCTCAAACTCTGTCAGGCTGGATGGGAAACATCTGTGAACTACCATCATCAGGTCTGACCACAGATGTTCCATGAGGCTAAAGTCTGGGCTTTGGCTGGCCAGGTGGAGGACAATCATTTTCACTTTTTGATGTTATTGATGGACAAAAAAGGTCAATCTACACAGTAACATGTACAGAAAGCAGTTCTTAAGCAACTGTTTATTGCATTATATAGTGAGAAATTAAGAGAGCAGTTTCACTTTTGATGTATTGTAATTTTAGCATGGTGGTATGCAGAGATTGCATCAATACAGCCTGATACTGTATGTGGGAATGAAATGTTGTCTGTCCTGCTCACCTCTCCTGTTCTTCTTTATCCTCCTTTTTTTATTCTCCTGTTTGTCCTGTGTCCTACCTCCCATCTTGCAAATCTTACTAGTTTCTTTTCTCTTCTCGTCTTCCTCTCCTTCTCTTTTCATCCCCAAAAACACACACATTACAAGACAGAGGCCTCTGTGGAAAGTACAGCTCAGCGATGACAAATGACTGCATTTTCTGCCCTGATACACCACAAAATAATTGGATAGAGATGAATCAAGTAGTCAAGACACCATATTAGAGTTAAAGTTTCTTCTGGCTCGCTGTTCAGAACATTGCTTATATTTTTTGTGTTGTAACCTTTAACATTTTATAGAAAATATTCTCTTGAAAAGACACTTCTTTGTTAACTTCATGCACATACCTGCATCAAACAAATTCAAGTCAAACTCAAGACAGAACAGAGAAAATAACAAGCATCTCAAACAGCGGATAAAAACAACCCTCTTTATTGTTAAAAATGAATAAAAGGCACAGTTTACAATCTTCTCAGACTAGGGGATCAGTACAGCATGTGGGAAACAGTGGAAATTGTTGTTTTCTACAATGGATACATGCATTCCAGCCATCAGCAGACCAGACACACATTTAAAGTACATGATACTGTTGTGTTTATTTCTCTGCCCCCCTCCAGCACATGAGATTTCATGCAGACAGCAAAAAGCTCACTGGTGGCAGCACTCTGGCTTTAACACTCTTCCTTCTTTCTTGCTTTATTTCTTTCCTTCCATTTGGTTTCTTTTTCTAGTAAAACATCAATGCTAAACCTACTGTCTTTGTGTGGTTATTTATCCACATAAAAGTGAGTTACACTGATCTACAAACTACAAATTGATTAAAAACAGGAGTTAAGGTGTTACACAGCTCTTGTACAAACAAATTTTATTGTATGTTGCTCTTCCTTTTTAGAAGATACCCTCCAGTCATCCAGTGTTTATACCACATTTCCTCCATATGTGCCTGACTTTCAGTAAATCAAATTACTGTTGGTAATTATCAACAGTTGATGAAAAAGAATTTCATTTAAGAAATCAAGACTGGCTTTATTCTGGGAACATCTGGTCACCTCTTAGCATCAATGGGTTTTTATCAGCTAATACAGACTATTGTTAATTTTGTTTAAGAATCAAAAAAGTTGAATATGGGAAATATTCACAAAACCACAACTTGAATTCCATGATATATACCTTATTTAAGATGATAAACAAGACTGCATAATGTTTACTTTTGGTAGTTTAGCATGTTGGTATGCTAACATTTGATGATTAAGTCCACCTGGGGATGATGGGAGTGTGTGGGACATTAGTTTTACAGATATTCTGTAATAATAGTAAGGTCTCCAAGTATCCTCAGATGTCTTTGGTTGTGATTTGGCGCTATACAAATAAAACTGAATTGAAATGAACTGATTTGAATCAAAGTATAAATTCATCCAAAGGTGGACATTAACTTAATTAAAATGTAGTCCGGTACCTGCAGGGTTAAAAATTCCCTGCTGCAATTTTCTCACTTGGGCTCCTTTTCCAAACCATGGGGACTTAACACTCCTAATGCAGAGCCATCAGTGACAAGCATTTTCCATTATTTTCTACCTCATTCACATTGTCACACATACACTCACATACCATGCTTGGTTATTACCGACAAGTATTTTCCATTTACCTGAAGGAAAAGCTAAATAACAATGTCAAAGTTATTCTGCCACCTTTTAACCTTGAATCTTCACATGCAAATGCACACGGCACACATCTTCAGTCTGCCTCTTTTATCCTCACTGCAGAGTAAAAGGTGCTCTTTCACCTTTAATTTTTATTGGTTCATTTCATCTCCTCTTTCTCAGCCTCTCCCTTTCCTCCTCTCAGGTCTGCATTATGCCCTGTCCTGTTCAGCTCCTCCCCATCTCTCCTCTGTTCTCACTTTATTCCTCTGGTTCTCTTTGGCTTCTTTCCTCCTGTCATACTTCACTTCTCCATTTTGGTATCACTCTCTCAGGAGAATCCATCTCCAACCCTGAGTTCTCATCCACCGCTCCTCATGATTATCTCCCCTGCTCTCACTTTCTCTTTGAGGTGTCTCTTGTGATTGGATAGGAAATTAAATTCCACCAATACTCTCAGCACACACAGGCAGCTCATCCCTATGCCGTTTTGTTGTTGCTGTTGATCAAGCTATGGTCCATTTATTCCAGGGCTGCTAAGAAGTGTGGTTACCACCGAGGCTGTACCACATACTCTACAGTATATACATTCAGATCATTCAGATACGACATGAGATGGCAACAAACGAATGCACAAAGTTGTTATTCTACTGGGTGGAAATAATACAAGTATAATTTTCTGAGTGAATAAAGAATAAATCAGTTATTCATTTTCATAACTATCTGAACAGTGGGACTAAAAGATTTTCATTTTAGATTAAAGCGTGAATCCAGTGGAAATGATTGCAGGTTCATTAAAAACCAAAGGATTTGTTTCGAGACAATTATTCATTCACAGTGAAAAATAAATATTTTCTACTTTACAAGTCATCCTGTGATAAATATGTTTGACAAATGTGTAGTACATTGAAAGTCAGAGTGACCACTCAGGAGTAGGTCAAATTACATAGAACTGACCTCCTCTTATAGAGAATGACTTCAGCAATGATGCACATCAAATTATTATTTTTTTTAATAAAAGAATACCTTTATTGTCATTGCACAGCTGCACAATGACATTTAGATCAAAGTAGCAAAGCAATATATCACCCAGAGTCCTTTTTAAAACTGTGGACAGACTCTTAAAGCTAATACCCACTGGCAACAGTATCGGTTTCTCTTTCTTTGATGAGTTTGCTGAATATTTTAAAGACAAGATAACATTTAGGTAGTGCTTAATCAGAAAGCCTTAGTGTCTTGTGCCCATCCATCTGTTTGAATATGGCCCCATTTGCCATAGCTCTCACTGAGCTGCTCTTTAATCCAACTAGCATTTTCCATTATAATGCCATTCTTTGAATAGTCGCCTGAATTTCTTTAGTTCAATCTCAAATTCTAGAATGTTTACCATATGGGATATACTTCATACTAAAAGGCCACAACACAAGGTCCGATACCCAATGGGTATCCCACAAAATGATGTGTAATGGATAAAAAAAATGTGTTTATATTGATTAAGGGGTACAGGCATGGGTAAAAATTGATTAACTGTGGGTGGGCAGCAGGTGAAATAAAGATAATTAAAATACATAAGCAAAGGCTCAGCTTCTTTTATACCTGTAAGTTTGTCAAGCCTACATAACTGATACATTTTGTCTGGCTAACAGGATGTCACTCAGCCATCAATATAGACTAGGAGTCAGTGGATCAAAATGGATAATTTAAAAGCAAAAAAGTTCGTGGTGATGTTATGATTTAATCCTGGCTTCCTGTTATAAGCTCTGGTTTTGTAGGAGACTTCCACGATTGCTCTGCTGCACCAGTTCCAGCGTTCCCTCAGCCAATCAGCAGCTGATTGAATGCACCTGTGTTTCATTTCTCTCTGCCTACTTAACCTGTCCTACTTCCCAGTTGCCAGTAAGTACACTCCAGGCCTGTAGGTGGCGGTAATGCACCTTAAGGTGGCATGCAAACTGCCAATAAACATTAGAAGAAGAAGTTGCTGGAAAGTTATGGGTGCAGTACTCTCCAACCTTCTCCTGGCTCTGGTGTGTGAGCCTGTTACTCCAGCAAAGTTTTTCAGCCTGTCCAACTTTGTTTTGCCTACAACCTACCTGTGCTGTAAGTTTTGGTGATCTCCTGGTTTTTGGCCCAAGTTTGTTAAATGAGTTATTGTTTGTGCATGTGCTACTCCCCAGTTTTAGTTTGTGTACCTTTTTATTAGTGCACTCAGTTTGTTTTTTGTGTGACCACTGAAGAGTTTTGTTTTTGTTGTTGTTGTTACTGGAATTTGGTGCCTCTCCTGTTTATGTTACCTGAAAATACACTCGCCTTGCATCCTCTGCTATTCTGCAAAAGAAAAGGTGACTATAGGCTACTTACCTGGCATCCTCTGTCACCTGCAAAGTGAACCTGAAACTATACTTGCCTCTTATTCTTGTTTCACCTGTGAAGAAAACCTGATTGATTCATACTTGCCTGTGCCACTTCTCTCTGCAGCCATCTGGGTAGCCTTCAGTGTCCTCTGGAGTTTCCTAAATCCCATCATCTCCTGTGTGCGCCGCCATCTTCATCTGTGATGAGAAGGTAGCCACCTTATTTGATATCTTGTTAGTTTCATCTCCTTTTCTGGTTCCTGCACATCATCCTAAGCCAGACCTTCATGGTTAAGGCACTTCCATAGCCTTGCTGTCATAGTCATCCTCTGCACCGCCACCTCAGTCATTCATCTTTGAATTTGCGTCCCTTCTGGGTCTCCTCAGAAGGGTGGTGATGTGGAGGCAGAAAGCATAGGCAAAACCCCTCTGGAGGACAGGTGGGAGATTGGCATTGAAAGCAGAACCCACTCTAGAGAATGGTGATGTGGAGAACAGTGTCAAAGGGGCAGGTGGCTGGTTTCAAAGACAGAAATCCTCTGGAAGGTGGGTAGGAGGCCAGCAGCATGAGCTTGGCACAGAACACAGGTTAAGCAGGTGGCTGGGGAACATGACCACAGACTGCTGACCAGGCAGGACGTTAGAGCAGGTATGAGGGGTGTTATCTGGGCTGGCCATCTCATGGGCAGGCTGTGAAGCTTGTGTGATGTTGGCTAGGACCGCCAACTCATGGACAAACTTGAGAACAGATTGGACTCAGGTCAGTGTACCGGACTAGTGAGATACTAAGTGCAGAGGAGGGTTGTGGCTTTGGTGTGTGGGAGGGCTGGGACATAAGACACTTTAGGGTGTGATGACAGGAACACCAGGGGACTACTGCTGCTTGGGAACTTAATGGGGCTGTGACTCTGGGATGCTGGGGAACAGAGAAGGTGGTCACCTACAAGGGCCGTGTCTCTTCTTTGGGGCAGACTAGGTCTGGAGCAGCGCAGGAATTAGCAGTAACATAAGCCATTAGGGCTTGGGTGTACTGGCAGGCTGGAAACTGGCAGACTCAGAAACAGGATCATTTGGAGAGGCCTGCAAACTTGGAGTACAGTGACGCTGTCCACCAAGGCCACAACCCCAAGAATTTGCATATACTGCAGGAATAATACCCTTTCAAAACAAGTACAAGTAGCAGTTTTTCTGTCAGGGTCCTTGGGGTTTAGAAAAATAGAACTTAAGCTTTCACATAGATGGTCTATTTCCCTTAATTCAACAAAAAAATGAAACCGTCTTCTGGGTTCATATTGACCAGATTGTAATGTCTTGGTTTTAGAGTCAGACCCAAATACAGCACAAAGCCAGAAGGATGCAGTAAAGGGAAACAGAACTTTATTACAGAACTAAGACAAACAGAATAAACCCTGAAAGGCAGTGAGGCACACAAACAAGAGTGTGGCAGGGAACTTAACTATAACTGGAGTAACCTCAGGCTAAACTTTGGAATGTGAAAACACAAAGCTCAGGCAAATTCTTATAATAGGAACATAGGAACAAAACTAAAATAAGGCTCTCTCAACAGCCAGCCTCTGAACAGTGCATAAAACAGAAAACAGGAGCGCTAAATACAAAAAATAAATTATATTAGCAGAAGAAGGTGAACTAAACCCGGGAAGCATGAAACATGATGTACAGTATGAATACTAGAACAGAATACTGACCAGAAAGCCATGAGGGAGAAGAGCTTGTTTAAAGGGAGGGACATGGAAATGTGAGTCATGAATGCTGCAAGATGCAGGAGCACTTCTCTGATGTCAATCTGGCTGTGGGAGAGAGCTGGCTGTTGACTTAAATACAGAGTCCTTGATTATGTTGATGAGAGATGCTGTAGATGAGAGTAATTATAGCAGGACAGGTAAAGCTGGTGCTCAGAACAAGGAACACCTGGGTATACTACTTGCCAGACATGGACTGCTTCACAAGTCTTTTATAAGCACCGTTGTTTCCCCTCACTTGTGTCTTTTCCTTGTGTCTTAGTTCCACCCACATAAGATGTGTGGGGGAAAAAATGTGAGGAGAGAGGGCTTCAGGAAACATGTTAACAATATTAGACGTCCTTTCCTCTGATCCTTCATCTGAAGCATCCAGTTACCAAGTGATTGCTGATAGAGAGCTGTGTCAGTTCATAAAAAAATAACTGATGTGCTGTAAGAGACTTGGAACATCCTTGATCGATCGGAATGACTTCCGGGTCGACTGTGTACCAAGGGCATAGGAAGGATCCTATAAAGACTTGGGAAGCAGACATGGTTTTAACAGATCTCTTCAATCCGTGGGCACAGGCCTTTTAGCTGCAGCAGTGGTGAAATGTGCGACCTATATGAGGGCAGCCTGTAGTTTTGTTGTTGTTGTAATAGTCTGCCAAAGGACCAGAGGGCTTGTGTTTCAGTTTAGTATATTGTTTGCAGGTTTTGTTCCTGCAATGGTTCACTAAGAACCATTTACAGTATGTTTTTATTTTAATTGAAAACCTCTGAAGTGTAATATACAGTATGATTAGATTTTCTAATTCAACTGCATTACTATAATAGGTAAATCCATAATAAATGTGGATTTAAAATATAAAAAGTGACACAGTATCACAAAAGAAATATTGTAGTATATTTTCTGCACTCATGGCCAGAGATGCCATGTTTGACACACGTGTATATAGTCCACACAGCAGTTGGCTGTGTTACTGTATGCCTCTAGTGCTGAACAAGCTTTTTCAAAACAATATGGTGGATTTTCACATCCGTTCTAAATCCAGGGAGCTATAGAAGGTGCTTTTATAGACCCGAGTATAGCATCAACAAAAAGGAGACAATCACATTTTTAAATTATCTTCTTGTTCTCTTCTTCTTCAAAGGCAATGCTAAGGACATAAAGGCATAAGAGAGACCTCATGCCTTTATGCCAAAAGCAGCACTTTCGGGGTTAAATGTGTAATGCGTGTTATCCATTAAATCTTAATCTAACAGTTAATCACTCACTATGTAACTTAAAGAGAAGTTCTAAGAAATCAAAAAAGATATTAGGTATAAGTACATATAGGCTATATGCATCAGGGACAGAATTATAGGCTATCATACAAGAAAATATTTTTTAAAAAGCCTGCTGGAGGATCATCTTGTTACAACATAACCAGAAGGTGTAATATTATGGAGAACAGCTGTGTGACATGTTTAATCCTTTTGGACAATATATAGCAACTGGATGACAATAGTGGAATATAGTTTTCAGTAGCTAGTAATACTATAGAGTATATTCATAGCACTTACACTTCAAATATTAGTTGAAGGAATGTTTCACTTTAATTTTCCTGCATGCAAACAAAACATACAGTAGCTGCTCACCACATACAGTTTGGGTTCTTTTCCAAGTCCACAAAAGTTAATGGTAAAAACAGCAGTTCCTACTAGGCATTTTGTTTTCATAAAGACATCTTGACAAGTGATGGTAGGAGAACCATTATGTAAATCATAAAATGAATGACAGCTGCATGACACCAGGGTCGTGGGGTTGTATGACAGGGCAAAACATCTACCGCGAAAAACAGCAAAAGATTAAAAAAAATGTACAAAGTCACAAGCATTACTATGTAAATAGCATAAAAATCTTTCTGTAATTTTTTCATGTTGGAAGCTAAATTAAATAGATGCAGTGTGTATATATGTATATAGTTGATTTTAAGGCATTTTAATGTGGTATCTAGCATCACAGACTGGCCCAAAACTGTGTTTCCAAATGATTGCCACCCCAAAACAATTAAGCCCCAACTGATGTTTTCATGTGGCAAAGGGATGATGTCATGGTCTGCCACACCACGGTAGCTTAAATTTTAAAAGACTAGATAGTTTAATAATAGTGTTATAACAAGAGAATTGCTACATAATTGTGACCGTGTGTGTGTGATAAATGGACAAGTATGATGACAGTAGAGAGAGACGATGATTTAATATGGGAAATCTTAAGGC
Organism: Monopterus albus; assembly: GCF_001952655.1. Classification (NCBI taxonomy): domain Eukaryota; kingdom Metazoa; phylum Chordata; class Actinopteri; order Synbranchiformes; family Synbranchidae; genus Monopterus; species Monopterus albus. Next base: position 338,706 of record NW_018128109.1, on the reverse strand, counting down.
AATCACAAAAAAGTAGCATTTAAATGTCTTTCAGTTTCATTCTAATTAATGAATTGATTTCATTTGATCTCTGTGTACAAACTCACAAACCTATGTGAGCCCAATCATTAACAAGGGCCACTTGCGCTACATAATGTGCTGCATAATCACTGTGATGCATTAAATATAACTACCTCCGCTGATGAGGATAATAATTAAGGTAATTAACAAAAAATACTTCCATGTCAATACAGGCTATTTGTCTTCCCATAACATGAGTGTTGGTCTGTAAAAAGGGATGAAGGTGTTTGGGAACATAATCGGTCGCTTCATCTACATGCAGATTTAATTAATAAACTCTGATTTAATCAGAATATCGAATCTATAGAGGGAACCTGTGATGTAAGAACAGAGCTTTTGTCTTGCATTGTTATTGTATTGGCACCGTGCTTCTCTTCCTTACTCTGTATTCACTGACATCGTCTTCCATCGTCACACCCGACGATGCCATCATGGCCTGACCACTCAGCTCAACAAGAGCCGTCAGCTCCGGCCAGTCACAGTGACTGTACTTCGGGAGGCCTGAGAGGTCAAGCAGCTGGTCACACCCAGATCCCAGAGAAGTTGCCTCATGCTCAGGAGAGGACTGATCACATTCAGTCTTCAGGCTCCAAAGAGGAGATGAGAGAGAGCTCAGCCTGGAGCTGTTTTCTCTTCATCAGTGCACGCTAGTCCAGGTAACGATGTTTCACCTCTAGAGAAGACAGGATAGTCAAGGCACCGATAGTTTAGTGGTAGCAAGCTTTTGATTTTTCTGAAGGAATACAAAAAATATGATAAATTGGATCTGAACAGAGAAATAAACACACCTCAGCAGCAGTCCATAGCTCACCCTCCCCCAGTGAATTGACACCTTGTGCTACTTCCTCCCATGCCTGTCCCTTCTGCTCATTAATGGCTATGTTCTATTTATATTCAGAGAAGAAGAACCAAAAATGAGACTTTGTATCCTAACGTGCCTAGCAAGGAAATTTCACAGCAATGTAGTGTTATGATAAATGCTGTAGAATAATGTGAGCAATGCAGGCTCCTCTCAAAATAGTGGAAATGTCAGTTTCCTATCAAACATAACAAAGCCACATTGGTTAAATAAAAACTATGCTCTGGTGTGGTAGCCTACAGATGCTGAATTTGGGAAGAAGACAAAAAATGAAAATGAACAGCTGATGGCATAGTTTTCATAAACATAAAGCAAACTTTTTGACAAGGATCTCTTAGTGCTTGTTTTTTTGTTTTTTTTTAGCTTGTGTATTATGCAGCACACCTTGCAGTTGAAAAATAAGCTGTGTCAGTGCTCTCTGGTGGACAATGGAGATATAGCGTCTAAATCATTTTTTACATATTTTGGCATTTTTGTTCTGCAGCTTTGTGTTGACTTGACTTAATCATACATAAATCTAAGTAAGTACACAAAGGAAAGCAAAAATGTGCTAACTGGGTGCAGTATGGACAGGTTTGAGTTATAGTTTTGCTCATGCTGCAGAGAACAGATCCCAGAAAAAAAAGTGTTTTGTCTAGATTTCTTTTGCAATGAATAAATAAGGAACAGATGTTGTGTATGCATCAGTGGCAGTAGAAAAATGATCAGCCTATACTGCTTATACAGTACAAACAGAATGTCCTGCAGTACACTAATGATCATATATCATAGCATGGTGATGCTTAAGTACATTGGTCCATGTTTTTAATCATCATTATGATTTAACAGCTCTCACAGTAGATACCCCAATCTATCAGTTTATGCAAGAAACTCTATACCTGCTGTCTGGAGAACAACACATCTCTCCTGTTGTGAATCTCTCTGATCAGAGTCTGGTTTTCTTTCACACTGTAGTTGATCTTTCTCCTCCCCTTCAGATGCTTCACCTGCATGAAATCCAGTTTGGCAGCAAAGAGGGGACAGAAACCCCAGAAAGACAATGTGACAACTTGGGGGGAAAATAAGCCAGAATGCATTTGGAAGCGACAGATCACAGGCCAGGCAGCAGAGAGCCTCGTCCTCAGAGGACGTTTGTTGTAAAGGTTAGTCATTTTGTAGCAGTGAAGCTATTCTTCAATAGCAGAACAGTTTTATAATCAGGAAGGAATTCCACTGTGGCCCCACTGGTCCCCATGACGTTTTCCACCGGGGAGGCTGATCCCATCTGTTACTGTACAGGCTGATCCTACAATGACATATGAGACTTGGAGTTATGGGGATATCAGGAAGAAAAGTGTGTGTAGTTAGAGGTCAGGTTCGGTGGGCTGGAGGAGTTAATCATCAAAAGCTTTCTTTTTTTCCCCAGTTTGAGTAGAGGGCTCACTTGTTTGCGATTTGATATAGCTAAGGTATTACACATTTGTAAGGTATTATGCCAAAATTATGTCATTTTTATACATAATGACAGTTTGAGTGATTAGTCCCTCATTTAAAAAGCATAGTGATTTTACGCATGCTGACAGTTGTCGGCAAAAATAAATGGAAGGATAAATAAAATACAACGGGCATATAACATCTTTATGCAGCCCTTAACATGTTATCTTTTTCAGCTTATAGCCTACAACCAAACAATTCACTCGGCAATATTTAACACACATTTATAAAGTAAAAGAATATTCAGTAGAAATAGAATGGTTTATTGTATGTATATTTTGCATGCATGTTTCTTCTGCTCGCCAACATGTTGACAAGATTCCTATAAGCAATCTGTATTCTACTTTAAGGTGATGCCCTCCTGTCTTCATTCTGGGGAATATTAGGCTGTGACGAGCACAACACATTTTCATCATCGCAGTCAGAAATGTAATGTACTCCTTTGTGTTGCCTATTGTACCACCAGCTTTAATAAAATGTGATTTGTAATATATAATGAATACAACTCACAATTTATGCTACCACAAAGAAAATAACGCTATAGAAATACAATTGTGTTGTTGCATTCAGGGGCGCCTCGGAAATCTATCCCAAATCGTTCCCTTGTAAAACAAGTCAAGTCAAGACAAGTCAAGAATCTTTATTGTCATTATGCATGGCACAACGAATTTTTTTCCGGTAGGTGTCGGCTTAAAAGACAGACATATGATTTACTAAACACACAATTGTATAAGTCAATA
>NW_018128109.1:332358-335264 GCF_001952655.1 Monopterus albus | reverse complement strand
AAAATCAGCAGAGTACTCCCTGCAAGGCCCTGAGCTGTTCTCACCACCCGGGTAAAGTCCTTTCTGTCCTGTGCAGTGCAGCTTCTGTACCATACTGTAGATGAGACCCACTACGGTGGTGTCATCTGCGAACTTCACTACTGTGTTTGCGGGGTGAATGGCATCACAGTCATGGGTAAACAGAGTGAAGAGAACTGGGCTGAGCACACAGCCCTGTGGTGTGCCTGTGTTAAGGACCAGTGTGGATGATGTGCAGCTTGCAATTCTCACCACTTCAGGCCTGTTAGTGAGGAAGTCATTAATCCAATGACACATCATTGCAGGCATTCCCAGATTTAGCAGTTTCAGTGCCACTTTTTCCTGTGATTACACTATTAAATGCCGAACTGAAATCAACAAATAGCATCCTGACATAAGTGTTAGGATGCTTGTAAATATGATTGTGTTATTCGGGAAACAAGTGGCAGAATGCACCTGCAGCAGAAGCATTTCGGCATTATGTACCAAGCAGCGGGTTGTTTTTTTTTTTTGTTTTTTTTTTGTTTGTTTTGTTTTGTTTTTTTAATATTCAATTGCAGAAGGGGGGCATTTTGGGCATCAAGAATGTACGCCGAATGATGTACTTATGGGAACATGAGCAACTACACATTTACCATTTCCAGACAACTTCAGTATTTTTTCTTGTATGTCACGTCCTAGGGCAGTGAAAACTGTCGCCGCCGTCTTTAGTTTCTCGCCATTTCAATAACACGGGTTTACAAAATTTCTGTGAGACTGTGAAGGCATCGTTAGTGAGGCAGTCCCCATTGGTCAATCCTTCACCTCGCTCACTGACGACACTGAGTCTCGCCAGACTCTTACAGGCGCGTGCACCGCTGTCACATCGGAAATGTAAACAAATGGTATGTTTTGAGTAGTTTTGTGAACAGCCTCCACTTATCCGCTGCTCCTTTCTCCACAGTCTAAGCCTGAATATCTGAGATATAACATTTCCGGAGTTTTGATGTCAGTCGAGCCGTACGTGCTAACGCGCTATGCTAACGTTAGCTCTCTAAGAGTTTGTGAAGTTGTGGGGGAGTCCGGATGACAGAGGGCGACACAGGTGAGGAGATGGGGTCTGTCCGGTGGGCTTTTCGCTGTGGGTCGTGGACACCGAGCAGGTCTGACTGGCTCTTATCTGCTCGCTGTGTTCAGAGGGAGGAGAAAGACAGGATAGGACAGTTTGTGTTCGCCAAGGATGCTAAATCTGCCATGGTGAGTGACTGTAAACTATCCTGTGTGTGCTGGCTTGCACCACCTGTTCTTTCATACTCGTCATTCCAAGATGTGCAATATGCTGCCTCTCCTTATGTCACCCTCTCAGGCCGGCAGGTTGTTGCTGAGGAAGTTTGTGTGTGAGAGGATGGGGCTCCCCTGGTCAGAGATCAGACTGGAGCGATCCCCCAGAGGGAAACCTTACCTGGCAGCACCGGTGAAGGTTACGTACTGTAATTTTCATGTGGAGTTTTTCTGTACCAGTGCTAAGTTGTAGGCGTTCCCCTCATTGTAGGGTGCTTTCTCTTCTGTTTTACTAAAACTGCACTAAGCTGGAAGTTGTATGATTTTGAAACTGGGTGGAAAATTCAGACCAAAGACTCCATGTTTTTATAGCAGCACCATTCCATCATATGAAAAATATTTTAGGTGTTTGTGAATGATTTTATACACATTTTAAAACCTGCTCTCCTTAACATTTAGAATCAATTGAGTGTAACGAATTTGGCTGAACAGCATAAGTTTGTACTATGGCTGCACAATATTGGAAAAACATGCAATATGGGTGTTGAATATTGCGATATCGATATTATTGTGATATTTAATATTCCCCTGAAGAAATGGTATTTTCATTATCTAATCGAAGAAATACACTTTAATGTGGCAAAATACGCAGGCTATATGTATTCTGATCGAATTAATTGTAATTCAGGCTAACTATTATGTGGTGCGAACAAACTTCACAAATACTACTGCATACCTGTTGTAACAAAAAATAAAAAGGCATTACTCTCAATCATTTTATTCACATGTAACCATGTGTACAACATGTAATTGCCAAGAGCATCTGAACCAAGAGCTTTAACAGCTTTGAAACAAAACATTGCCTTGCTTGCCTGGTTTTCTATACATATTAAATAAATAAATAAAAATATTATAAAATCTTAGAAAACATAAAGTGCCCAGACTGTAAGTAAATTAGTATTACATCTTTTCAACATTAATGTAATAGCATGTAAACAGGAAAATGTAAACTTGTATTCAAACTCTATTTGTGCCTAACACTGTGAAAACAATATTACTTTAAGTTTTTTGCCAGAAAAACGAGCATGTTGACTTTGGTAGGTTTTAAACAAGTGCGTTGGCATGTAACAACATTTCCTGATGCACTAAAAAGTCTCTCTGAAGGTGAGCTGCTTGCAGGTATACAGAGGTACTTTCTAGCTAGTTTGCTCAGGTGTGGGAAGTTGACCTGATGGAGTTGCCACCAAGTGAGAGGGTTCTCCTCAGTGTCTACTGTGGGAGATACCAGGTAGCTGTTGAGCTCTGCCTCTACGGAGTGTGATGGTACCACAGATGAAGGAGCTGGGGATGTTTTGAAGAAACTGCCTAAGGATTTTTTGGCCTTCTTTTGGATTGCTTCTGATGGATCCATGCTGTCATCTTGATTGCCTGCATTTTGCTCCTAGAATATGAAAATGTGAAAATTCTGTAAGTAAAATGTAGTTAGTAATTTGAATTTTTACTTAATCACAAATTAACATTTACCTTTGGCATAAGTGCTTCAATTTCAGACATCACTCTTGTTGTTGAGGACCTTGTCACTGCTGATGTAGCCAGCTTTGAATCTGGGATCCACAAGGGATGCCATT
>NW_018128109.1:326606-331136 GCF_001952655.1 Monopterus albus | reverse complement strand
GACTTGGGAGAAGTAATTGCGCGATGGCACTTGGTATCTCCGGTCCACTTCCTTCATTAGATCCAAAAAGCCCTCTTTGCCCACGGTACTAACTGGGATCATGCATTTGGCTACATAACGTGCAACAGCTGTGGTAATAGTTTTGTGGCGCTTCGACGTTTTTTCGTAAGGACTGACACTGGCAAAACGTTCATTAATGGTTGTCTGTGGATCGGTTTTTTTTGTAACTTGCCCTCACGTTAGTAGTTTTGGGAGTTTTAGACTTGAAGACATCATATAGGTTTTTGTGGTTCCGCTCCATGTGAATGTGTAGATTTGTTGTGTTTCCTCTCGACATTGCCACTATTTTCCGACATGACTTGCACAGTACCTGTGTCTGTGCTACGTCTTCTCTCCTGAAGCCGAAATAGTCCCATATTTAAAAAGTGCTATTCTTTTTGGGCACAAGTTGTTCGTTGTTTTCGTCCTCGCTCATTTCCTCTTCTCCCGCTGCTGCTGTGAGTCACTGTGCGCATATGGGTCCGCTCTAGCCAATGGGAGAACAGTATCTAGGGGGGTGGATGGCTAGGTGTGATTAAGGTCGCGTCTGATTGGTCAAACTCAGATAAACACCAAACATGTGCAACAAACTCATAAAATACTATGTAAAATTATTAATTTATCGCACGTCTGTGCGATACGCATATCGCACCACATACTATTATCGCGATAACGATATTTTTTTCGATATATCGTGCAGCCATAGTTTGTACTAATCTGTGGGTCAGTGATGATTGATTAAAGCCAGAGAGACAGAGTATTATAATTCTTTTGAGTGGTGAAAATTGGGCTATCATAACATTTCTGGTGGGGGGGAATCATCAGACATGTCAGTAAAACTTTGCTCGGGTAGGTTTATGTACTTGCTGTACAGTATGAATATAATTACTTTTAAACTGAAGACGTGTTGTGTCAATGAAGTTGTATTCTGATTTAGAACTTCACACATCTCAGTGAACCGTTTCAGCTGTATTATTTCCCTTGTACCTATGGTTTTGTGTCATGAATGAAAGTATTAACTATTTCAACATCTGGTATTTTCCTTCTTGCTGTCTGCCCCCAGGTTGGTTCAGATTCAGGTCAGGCCTGGGGTTTCAACCTCTCCCACCAGGGGGACTATGCTGTGCTCGCTGCAGAACAGGGGATTCAGGTGGGAGTGGACATCATGAAGACTACCATGCCAGGTAACTGCTGAGCTTAATAGATACAGTAAATATACATTCACCTGCCACTTTATTAGGTACACCTGTACAGTTGTATGTGAATCAGTGCAACGCTTCCACTTTAACATTGGTGTTTGTGAAGCTCCAAACATTTCCTTTTTTTTTTTTTTTTTGGTGAAATTGTCAAATATACAAACTCAGTTATGTTTATTATTGAGGTCGTAGTTAAAAGTGGTGTTATACTGTACTACATTATATTCAGAGGTGTTCCTAATATTCTGAGCCTCTCATGTATGTAGCTGGGGAGGAAAAAAATACACACCTCCTGAATATAATGTAGTCTAGTACAACACCACCTTTTAACTGTGACCTCAATAATAAACATATAATTGTGTTTGTACATTTGACAATTTCACCAAAAACTAAAACATTTTGATCTTCATAAACACAGATGTTAAAGTGGAGGTGTTGGATTGACATGCATACAGTTGTACAAGAGTACCTAATAAAGTGGCTGGTGAGTGTATAATATCTATCATTACTTGCAGATACACTGAGATTTGGGGGTATTTGACTGTTAATTATAAATGATTTAAAAAAAAAACAACTGTTGAATTTTTAGACATGACAGCAATATTGTGACAGCAAATTGTGTTACAAAAATCTCTCAACCTGTTCTCTTGTGTTACCACAGTTGTCTCTGTTACTGTTTTCCCATTGACTACAGTTAAATAAAACCCAGCTGACCTGGGCTTTGCATGGATTCCATGACTGACCAAACTGAACAGTGCATCTAATCACAGTGCTTCTCTCTAGATCACAGCAAAAGCTTAAAGATCAAACTGCAAAAATCTGTGTCAGCTGGTTTTCTCACACTAGTGATAACCCATAACAGCCAAATCATTTAGTATAATCAACTTAAATGCCAAGCAGAAGGTGACAGGTGAGTGGGGTGACAATTGAGACGAAAACCCAACATAAAGTGTCTTGTTAGGCCACCAAAACAGCTTCAGTGCACTTTAATTCCACAAGTCTTTGGACTCTACTGGAAAGATGAATATCATTCTTCCAGAAGATGTTCTCTCATGTGTTTTTGAAGGTGGCGTTGGAGAGGCTGTCTAACACGTCTCTCCAAAATCAACTGGGTTTACATCTGTGAAGGCCATAACATAGGATTCACATCATTTTCATACTCATCAAATAATTCAGTGAGCCCTGGAAGGGACCATTCATTTATTCAGGCTTTTCCCTTTAATGTGTCACCAGTCTATAGAACGATATTGTTTGTTTTTCCTCAATTCAACCACAAGGGGTCACTGTTGTTTTGCAAAAGGTCTCGTCCAAGACTGCATGTGTGCAAATGTTTACATTTCAGTGTTTGTGTTATACACACTGAACTCTGCGGTATGTTTTCTAAAGAAGTAACACTAAATTTAAAAACTGAGTATTTGGACTAGTCTTAAGTAAACTTTTGCATCTGTGTACACCCCCCCCGACCCCGGATCAGCCGGCTCGGAGCACCAGCAGCTCGCTGCTTTCTACCGCCACTGGGTAACCACGGCAACCATCCTACCCTGTCATCACATTGCATCGCCACTGGGCTCCACGGGTGGCATTTGTGTGTGTGTGTGTGTGTGTGTGTGTGTAAAAAGGAAACACAGGGAGAAAATAAAATTGCCAGTGTATTTTGAGAGACACGCATTTAAAGAGAGAAATCCAGAGGTCGTGTGCAAAAAGTACAAGTCATTTTTCTGCATTTCTGTTTTTTTCCTCACATTCTCTCCTATGCATTTTCTCCTCACAGACACACTACAGTTCTTTCTTTTCCTTTTGTCTCACATTTTTTCCATTCTTACACACATGCACACACACAGATGGACAGCAACAGCAATGGTGGTGCTAAGTAAAGATACTGTGAGATTAAGAGGGTGGCACAGAGACGTCAAGCTCTGATATCATCACCACACTGACTAATGGCAGAGCTCGATGGTTGCCATAGCAATTAACCTTGTAATACTCTTATTGTCGCTCATTGGCTGCTGAGCAGGGTTGGTTTTGGCTGGACACACACTCGCACCCCCACATGAGCACGTACAAAATCTGTCTTTTGTGTACACACACTTATACATGTGTGCATAGATTTCCATCTGTTATGGTTTTAAGTTTTTGTGCTACAAAGCCAAAATTCTCAACATGCACACACAGAAGCACATATAGATTTGTCCCCATCAGCTTTATCAGACATACAAACAAACTTTGAGCATTTCATGCAGTGATTGGGTTTCCTTCCTTTCCACCAAGGCTCTGAAGGAGAGCTTCATCAAAGCCATCGGCACAGGGCTGGGCTTCAACCTGCAGAGAGTGGAGTTTCACCTGTCCTCCAAGCCACTCAACCAGGAACAAGTGCTGCGCCACACCAAGATGCATCTAGATGAAGAAGAAGAAGAGGACTGGCTGTTTGAAGTGAGTCAGTGGAACAAGTGAGACAAAAAGCATTTGACCGTGATTCCTAAAAGGCAAGACTTTGTCTTTCTTGCATATGTTCTGTCAAATGACACATTGAAAACTGGTTCAAGACCAGTTTAGTCACTAGATTCCAAACATGTGTAGACATGCATACATCTCCCATGCACCCCAAATGGTTTCATAAGACACAACATACCAAACTGACAGCACTGCATTAGAAGCAGTTTTTTCTCCTACCGCCCAGTCACCACATTTAAAAGGCATTCTGCCAAACTCTATTGCTTTCTGTTTTCTACCAGTTGCAGAGCTTGTTGAGGATGCAATAGGATTTATTCACATTTTAGATATAAAATTGTGATTTTTGTATTGTGTTCAGTATTGTCCAATATGGGCTTTGTGCGATTCCAAATATTATTTTTAAACACAAATTTTAGTTTTAGCACCAAGAAAGAGACTTTTTTTTCCCTTACAGTTCTCATGGTCGAGAATGAACTCTGTCTCAACTTTTGGATGAGAATAACTTGTTTTGTTGAAAACTGGGCAGCTCCATCTGCTGAGGAAGATCATGTGATATGATCAAACAATCTAAAATAGCTACAGTCTGGCTCTTGTGCCATACTACTTAGAATAGTCACATACTGTATATAGTAAGAGTTGGAAAGAGCCTTTGGAAAATTAACTTGCTCAAAAGCAGTGGTTTAAAGGACTCGGTTCTTTGTGCTCCATTACCCAGTGGCTGCAGAGTGAATCACAGGTGATTGTACAGAGAAATCCACATGAGAGATTGTGGCCCTCCAGCCCCACTAACACCTTGTGTCAGGGCCGCTCGGCGGCCACTGCCTCTCCCCCGTCCTTCTCTCCC
>NW_018128109.1:324856-326563 GCF_001952655.1 Monopterus albus | reverse complement strand
ATGCACACAGCTGGGGTGCATCCCGATGATTACCTTCGTCTCCTTATATAAACCTCTGGCAGACGCTCCGGTTTTGCCGGAACATTTACATAGTAACGCGGACTGTACATGTTGGTAGAATGCTACGCTGACAGACACTGTGCGTTTTGGCTTGACTCTACCACACTACCTATGCGCTACGCTCATTTACACTACACTACATATCCAAGTACCGTACTTTCCCATGTTATGTTCTTTTGATACTTTGTGTTCACTTTATTTACCTGCTACCATCATGTTTTTCCCCCTAGCACCTGGGTCTGCAAACTTGAGTCCAAAACTCAGTCCTCCCTCACCCTCCTGGTGAGGGGGGCTACCATAACACCTTGACAGACATTAGAGGAGTGTGCCTCTGTGTTAGAGCAAAAGAATCACCTGTTGCTGTCCCTCTTCTCTCCTTTTTGTCTTTACCTTCATTCCCCCTTCTCTGCACCTCTATCTTTGTGCATCCCCTCTTCTCTTCCCCCTGTACTTTTCCTCTCTAATCCCTCTCCGCTCCCCCTTTCACTCCTTCCTCCCTACCCCGTGGCAGAGGAATTAACAAGTGACTGCTAAAAGGTTACCACTGGTTTGAAAAGCTTATTATTACACCTCCTCACCTCTTCTCTCATCTGTCTGTCCTCTCTATGCCTTTCAAGGTTGTGGAGGCCTAATGCTGCTTTAGTGTCTGTGTTTTCACACCAGGGAATAACATCTCACTTGTATCAATCACAGGTAGATGATAATGCATGTATCCTCTTAACTATAGATTGTAGGGTAACAGTACAAAAGATGAAGAGATGGAAGGTTGCAGCAAGAATGTGTGAAACAAAGAGGAATGGAAGGGAAAGTAGAAGTTATTATGCCGGAGATATTCGCAGCTGGGGGCATAATGTTTTGTCAGGTTGTCTTGGATACAGAGATGAACTGATTACATTTTGGTGGTCAAAGGTCACTGTCATCTCAAATCTGTCCCACTGTTGTGAATACAATATCTCTGAAACGCCTTGAGGGAATTTCTTCAAATCTGACACAAACATCCACATGGATTCAAGGATGAACTGATTAGATTTTGGTGCATAAAGGTCAAGGTCAGTGACCTCACAACTGTCCCGTTCCTGTGAAACTGACTAGCTGGCAGAAGCATACAACCACAAAGTGGTAATTCTAGTTTTGTTATATAAGTGATAAACTCCCCCACACTCTCTCATTTTACTGCTGGTTTATTTAATATTTTTTTAATATGATGTTTAAGTTAAAACAACCTTTATCAGGTACATGAACAAGCATTAAAACTGTTCCATTTTAATACATACAGTAGATGCTAGATACATGATCCAATTAGAGCACCACAAAAAATAGATCAGTTATCGATTGAAGCACCGTGACAAAATCCACAATTAATCATCTTGGATAGGGACCCAAAGACAAACTAGGGCAACATTACCACTTGAAACAGTGAGTTTCTCAGTGGAATATTGATCACCCACAATTTTGATGATCAGTTAATCATTTGAGTCACTTTTCAGAATCGCTGTTTATTACCCAAGTATGCAAGCATGTGTGTAAGCCCACAAGTCCAGAGTTTGAGTATTAACAGAGAAAAGAGATGATTCGTGATTCTGCATCCTCTAGCTCATTGTGTGCTGATTTGCCTGAGTCAGGGAGCAGCTAGGAGACTTATTACTT
>NW_018128109.1:294424-324846 GCF_001952655.1 Monopterus albus | reverse complement strand
AATGTGTACACACACATTCAAAACAGACTAACAAAACCAGTACAGTCTCCTTTTTTGACAGCAAAATGACAAAATGTGCTTATTTAAATATAGTTCCTGGTGATATTTCTCTCCCACCCTTAATCTCTGGTATTTTGTAGCCACCCCCCAACTATAAATACACCATCTCCTGTTGCTCCCACATATACACATTCAGCTTCTGGCTTTTACTGTCCAATTGCCACCATCAAAGGTAAATGCATCACAACATTATTTGGAGTAGAAGTAATAGCTTGAAAACAAATCCGAATCGACAAAAGGTCCGAGTGAACAGGATGGATTTACAATGGGTGTGGACAAGTAGAGAAATCTGTGTTCTTTAAAATGTGCTGTGTAATGCAACACAACTATAGCATATCTTGTGTTAAAATCGGGGCGAAGTAGAAAATAATCTGCATGCATTCACATCGGTAAGGCTACAAAACTGAATATTAGTCTGCTTTTCCCATGTCCGAATCATATTTCCTGTAGAATGGACTTAGTTATTAAACCTACAATAGACAGAGACTGATCATTTCCATGTGTACCTAATGTTTCCTGATATCACAGGCATCACTTTTTAGGAAGCAACAGGTTAACGCCGACTGCACCTTAGAAATCATGCAGAACAGCTACTTGATATTCACATGCATGCACGAGTGGATGCATGTAAGTTGACATCTCACAAGGACACAGACATGCATCATTTGTCATATCACCTGTATTTGTTCTGACTTTAAGTGACTTGGCAGGCATTTTTTTTCTTTGAAGTAGTGGATATGCAGACTGTATTTTCACATGTGCTGATGCATATGATTGTGTAGGAGAGCCTGCTGGATGCTGACCATCACGTTGCCGTAGCACTCGGACCAGCGGACAAACAAGGCTCTGCAGTAAGGGCACAACATCTGCTGTATACTGTATGTTCAACATCTGACAGTTGCTCTTATTCAGAACGATTTGCATCTGTTCTCAAGATTCGTGATTGATAAGAAACATGAGTTTGTTAAATTGTCTTAGTCTCTAGGAGCATCCAGTGGGTACTTGTCCATTTTCAGTCATTTTACAAGCTAAACACTGACTTAATAATAAAACAAATGATTAATTGCAGTAGTATTAGACGCTACACTAGTTGTTTAAAAACTTTATTCCTCTCTCTCCCTCTCAGTCTCTTCCTTCATCTCGTCCTCCTCCCACTACATTTACGCTACTGTCATTCAGTGACCTCATCGCCTCAGCTTGCCCTCTGACAGAGGAAGACCCCGCCGACTGGGAGAACTTCAAGATGAAGGCTGAAGCTCCACAGAGACAAAGAGAAAGACACACATCGACATGACTGCCTGTCTCACACCGTCAACGACTTGCCGTAGCTTTCAGAAGTTCTAGAAAAGGAACAGGAAAACTGGCACTGAAGTTGCTTTCTCATTCAGCACATTATTAATGTCAAGGGCATTTTGGTTGACCATTGCATGTTCCAGCTTACCTTCTCATCCCTGAGGTAAACAGATATGCAAACACAAGAAGTGAAACCGAGATTAGTGTTTTATGTCATTACCAAAACTAATTTGAACATGTGACTATATCTGAATTAAAATCAGTCAGTACTAATCCAGAACAGATGGAATCTTTGACCTTGACAATAGAAAAAGGATATCATTAGTTATCATATTTGTATAAACGTACAATTGTCTGAATTGCTGTGAACACAGCCCTGACTCTTGATAGCGTGTGATTTGTGCAATACACACAGAGACTCAAACACAGGGGCTAGGCTCTGGCCTTATTTTCTCACACCACTGACTGTGTTTTTCTAAACTTAGCCTTTTGGGACAATAAAAGGGAATTATGGTTATTGATGAAATGGAAACATGCTTTCCAGTTGGCTTTCATCCAAGCATATAGGGTACGTCAGAGAGAGTTCAGTCAGGTAAGTGTGTAGGTAAGCATGTGCATGAACCTGTGTTGTGAGTGAAATCAAAACAGCTCAGAAAGACACATACGTAGTCATTGCCTTCAGATGGAGTGAATTTGTTTGCCTCTGCACTCGCAGAAGCATACTTTCATTTTTAGATAGAAATGAATATAATTAGTTAGGGTTTTATTATATAGCATACATAAGTTTATACATTTTAATCTCACAGTTGTGTTTATGTTATGTAGTTACATATCACCCTATGTGTGCACTGAATCACTGGTTAGTATTTACTGTCTAAGCAAACTGGAGCACTGTTTAACATCAAAGGGACTGGTTCACCAAAACACTGACTCTCATCAGATTTACAGCTTTAGCAAAGAGGGTCCACAGTTAATTTATTATCACCACCTGGCTGAAGAGGCCAGGGAATTTGGGGTGACTGGGATACCAAGGGTAATAAACAAGAGACTAGATCTAAAAGTCAGGAAGAAGACGACAACTTCAAAGGCACTCCCTTTTTAGGGTGTTATCTACAACCATTTGATCAGAGAGGATGACTGGAGGATGGACGGACTGAAGGACCAATCTTGGGAGAATTAAGTTTAAACCACAATTCCTCCCCAACAGTTTTTGGACCAATCAGAGAGTAACATTTTTTCATATAAATGTTGTGTACCGCTAAGTTGGAGTTAGTCTTTTCTGTTTATCCTAAACAGAAGGGATCCATGTGCACATGCTTATTTTGATACGTTAATGCATAATAAATTTCATATAGAGAAATATATCTTTTTATTAGTCTTCTCTTTTCAAAATAAATTGACTTTTCCTCACAAATTCATCTCATCTGCTCTCAAGCAGTGAAGCAGTGGGGTCAGACTGGAGTTGCACAGGCTTTCCTCAGAGAGAGACCATTTTCAGTGACCTCAGGTTTATCACCCTTTCAAAGAAATAGATTTCTTTTTGTTTTCAAATGTGGGATAGAGATAAGTACTTTGGGCATCAGACTATAAATTTAGACTGAGGTGAGAGATGAGATTTGGCTCCACACACTGTTGAGAATAAGTTTATTTCACTGGATGAGAAGGAGAATACTTTGTGCTACATTCAGACTTTTACTAGCACATAAACTAGATTCCATTTAAGGTTGCATAAATGTTTTAAGCTCTCTGTTGGATGCACCATGCCAGTTAAGTTAAAAAAAGTTTGAGTTGGTCTATTTTTACATTTTAAACATTCATAATGTTAATTAAACAAAGAAACTAGGTTTGAAGGGCATCTAAAGTGAAAAAACCTTATTGTCTGAGCAGGTACAGTTCCATATAGCTTTTGAGTTTTGCTAGCATCGTGGCCCCAGATGTTTGTCCATAGTCTCCTCAGGATGAATCACGGTAATTTTGGTGATTTTGACATTTCATCTAGCTCCATCATCATCAACCAATACTTTGCGAAACTAATGATATTCCAGTAAGCCTCAGCTACTTTGTGTTGGTGCCGATAGCAGTTTTCATGTTAGCCCACTGCACAGAGAACATGGTAAGCATTAGGTGTAAACATTTCACAAGCCACGTGGCAAGTATAGAAAATTTGGGTGAAATATTTTTAAAAAATAGTTTTGGGATTTTTCAAGTTGGTGTTAAAACAATATTGACGTTTCCCTATGTAGGTGAGAATAGGTCTTGGTCTTTGTTACTTCTCTACACTGACCCTGAATGTTTCCACCTCCAACACTTCTACACTGCAAAAAATGGGACAAACAACGCAACCCCTGTTTTGTAAAAACATAACTGAGCATGTTAGCATCCTGATGTTAGTATTTTGCTCTATGTGTGAGTCACTGTCACTGCACCAAATAAATAGTTTGTTTCTAATGCAAGACTGAGTTGAGGTGGATGAGCAGGATACATTTTAGAAGGGTCACAGATGTTTATCTTCCAAAAACATTTTGAGGCTGTGTAATAAAGAGTTGTACTTGTGAAAACGTTTTTGGATGCGTGAATAAAATCTGTTACCACAATGTTGTATAATAATTAAGTGTATTTGTAATCAGGTGTAGACAGAAAGCAGCAAATTTCAAGTTAATAGTACGAATCAAATAGTATGGATGTTTTTACTCTTAATCTGATTGGATAATGACGCTGTCAAACTGTCCAATCAGAGAGCAGTTGGAGCTCACATGGTTTGTCTCCACTGAATCTCAATATGGAGGACGGCGAGGGCTTTTCTGTTACACAGGTGGGAACACTGAAATTTGTATAAAATCACAGAAAAAAAATGTTATGTGTACGTTTTGTATGATATGTATGTACCTCGTAGGTGCTTCACTGTTACTCCGAGGTAACGCAGTTGTCCAAATGTATATTTTCTGGTTTAGGTGGATTACTTTGTGTTAGCTAGAATTGAATGTTAATGTAGCACGTTAGCAAGTCTCTGCTAGCAAGAAACTTTCAAGGGTAAGTTAGCCGTCAAGTACACTTTTGCCTTGCTTGAGCGTTTTCATTATAAGACTAATCGTTACACCTGTTTAATCTTGGAAAAATCGCTATGATTTGAAAGTTGTCCCTTCTTGAATCTACATTGTTGTAGATTAAATAGCTTCTCCCGCTAGTTACTTTGCCAAAGTAGCTAAGTCAGTGGTTAAGGTAATTTTAAATGGCTTTTGCATTTAATATATCTAGCAAAATACTTGATTGAATTTGATTTTTTAAAAATTTTAAAAAGTCAGGTGGGTTGAGTTTTGGCTGTTTTGTTAGTGACTATCATGACAGAGGGGATACTGATTACTTGCAAAAGGTAGTAGACATTTGTTTGACAATCTTGGTAGAACAGCATCAGTGGCTGGACAGCTGAGTGGACCTGGCTCTCAGACCTGAATGCTGCTACAAGCCAGTGGGGCCAGCCACTCTATAACCCAAGCAAATACAATGCAAATGCTGTGTGTAAAGCCACCTATCTGCGCTTTGCTTGGATAATGATAAGATTCAGGGATGCTCTGTGTTAAGGAGTAGGTTAGGTCTGGAAAATGGTGCTGCTTATTGTGGAGCTCTGAAGATTTATGACGTCATGGTGCGACACCCACCTCTTTGGGGTCAAATCGTGGGTAAACATCGGTTAACTCATATACTGGGATTCCATATGAATGTTTTCCCATTCTTTGGCACATTTAATTGTGTATTATTGACTGATGTGATTCCTTGGGGTTTTACTGGTGTAGGTTTCTGTTGATTGACAGTCTTGTTAGAAGTGTGATGTGGGCTGGGTCACTGAGTGGGCCTGGCACTCAGATGTGATTGACTGTGAAGTCAGTTGGGCCATCCACTGTATAACCTGAGCAAATACAGAGCAGATATTATATCTGCTCTCTGCTTGGGTGAGGATAGGATTCAGCAGTGCTTTTATATTAAGTTCAGATTGGAAGGACTTTCTTTTAATGTGCATGGTATATGTGCAAGGTTGATAATAAGTGATCAAAGTAAACACTGGAACATGCTGCTGTTGAAAGAAGCATTTGCCATTGGCAGATTAAAAACCTTCTTTGAGCAGTGCTTTGAAATCCTCCAAGGAATTGAAGCTGTTTGTATAATTTTTTTGGATGGGTCTGTGAGTTTGTGCTGTCATTGCCTCTCACATGCTGTGTATACCTGTGACATCACCAGCTTAATTGACATACCCCAGCAGTTAGCTGGCACACTTGGTATTTATTAGCTGCTGTTGCTTTGGCATTCTTGCCTGCTCCTGAAGATGGTTTTAAAGTAAAAACGAAAACTTGAGAAAATTGCCACCATGCCTCTGTCCTTTTTTGGAGTAACTTTATGTGATCTCACATTAGTTACAGCAATGTAGCATGTTCCACAGGATGGTTTATGCAAATGGTCCTGACGATTAGATTTGTTGTCTGTCTGAATTAAATAAGAAATACTGCTTCAGAAGTGTCTTAGCTGTCCTCTTTTGTTAGACCAAAACCCAAAGTACTGCCAGATGGGCAAAATGGTACCTTTTATTCCAGTGGTAGATGAAGTGCTTAGATTCCGTACTTAAAAGTAGCAACACCACGACGTAACAATACTCTGTTATAGGTAAATGTCCTGCATTCAGAATGTTAAGTAATTGTGCAAACATATTGGTATTAAAATATAAAGTAAAAATAGACATTATGCATTTCATGTTAATGTAAATGTAATATTATTGGATTATAATTACTGATACATTATTGTGTTCACTTTAATGTTGCCGCTGGTAAAGGCAGAGCTAATTTTGACTACATTATAATTTGAACCTATGCTGGGTAGCTTGTAACTTTCCCTCCAGAGATTAGCACTATTTTTCTCAAATGTGTTGGTTTGTCTTTCTGTGATCAGAGAAATTGTCATAACTGGGGCATTATGGGACTAACTTTTTCAATCTATCTTTTATATGGTGAAGGGACGTCTGAGGGTGTCGGGCCACAGAATGCAGTGGACCAGAGTATGGAATTCCATACACCGTGTTCCAGGTCCCCCATTGCTTCTACACATCGACACCAGCTGCAAAGTTGATCAAGTGAGAAACACATTCTAAGGGTGGGGTGATTTGAGAGAGTACTATTAAGTCTTCTATCAGTGATAAGTTCAGGTCAAACTGTCATTTCTCAAGTGCTTTTTTTTTTTTTTTTTTTTTTTGAAAACTTAGTGTAATGAAAATTATCCAATATTTATAACATGAATTCTGTCCCAAGCTGACCTTTTTCACAACAATCCTTTTAGTTTAAGTTGTATAGCGTAAGCTGTGCATGTTTATAACTGGTTTCACTCTGCATTTGTA
Organism: Monopterus albus; assembly: GCF_001952655.1. NCBI lineage: Eukaryota > Metazoa > Chordata > Actinopteri > Synbranchiformes > Synbranchidae > Monopterus > Monopterus albus. The sequence continues at coordinate 318,116 of NW_018128109.1, read as the reverse complement.
TCCACATGTAAACACAGGGTCAGAATTAACTGCAATGTGTATAGGTTTACCTACTGTATGATAATGAAGTGTTGTCATTGTGCATTAAACCAAAAGTTCACCAAGCCCTACTGCTTTATGAAAATGCAACTGATGTTCATAGCTAACAGCTTGACATTAATGATGTCCTTCTTTTTAAGACCTGCTCAGATGAAAGTGAACCAGTAAGTTGGGAATTTGATAGTCCAGCTAGCAAATAGACATTTAATTCAATTTGGATAAGCTTGTTGGGTAACAAGGTAAAGACCATTCTGTGTGTGTTTTTACTTTACAGATGTGGCGGGGTTACGTTTGGTGGAATTGAGATTTTCCAGAAAGGTTTGTGTACCCAGAATTTATTTATAATGTAAATTTTAATTCATTGAAATGCCTTAAGAAAAACAGCAAAGTATGATAGTTACTTGTAAACAACTTTGAGTAGCCTCTTGAGTTAACAATGAATTTATCACAGATCCTGTTCCTCCCAACAGCCAATAATAACAAGGCATCCACGGCTCTGGAGTTCGCCCTTGAAGCTGCAAAGAAACGCAGCTTTCCATCCAGGTACTATGCACATTCTTGTTATGCTTTGGATATAAACAAGTAAAACATTTAATTTGATTAAGGTGCACTTAAGCATATACTGTCAAATCACATTTCTCATGTTGCAGAAATAGGTTTATACAATTCTTTAAAATATCTAAATAGCCTTCAGTTGTTATTCCTGCATTTCAGACTGTGGGTTTCCTGTCATTTTAAGGACGATTTCAAAACCAACTTAACAGCAGTCAACCTCATAGAATGTTTGTATTTTTTTGTATGATACTGATACACTGCCCATCTTAACATATTGCCACTGTGTTTATACTTGTTTTAACGCACATTCAAGAGTGAGGGGATCAAGGAGTCACCCACCAGAGGAAATCCTAACGTGAGCAATTCTGCCTGCTTCCATAACTGGTTTGCTTGTTTCAGTGGAATGTCCTCTGCTTTTACTTCATTTTTCTTTAATTTGCCCCTCAACAACATGTAAAGTGTGATATGAACTAAGGGGTTTACAGAACAAATTCAATTTATTTTGTCTTTGTATTCAAGATGGAGGGCCTGTGGCACAACATGTAGAATGTCCTTCACAGCCTTGAGAAGGAAAGAGGGCTAGATCCAGCAAACTGCTCCGAATCCAAGCTGATCTGGACCCATTCACTGAGGGACGGAACAACACGATGCAGTAACACCCCGAACATGCAAAGAATCTCTGTTCTGTCAACTATGAGGTAAGAGAAAAATCACACAGCTCTCACATGCTAAGATTTTTAATTTCAGTGCTGTTAAACACATGCTTGTGGCTTAATCCTAGTGTCCAGTCATTCTCAAATTGCATACAGTTGTGACTTAACATGGCTTGTAACATGGCACTTTTCAGATGCTGACATCTTGGGCATGGGTCATGCTGGAGAACAGGTCTCTCCCCTGGACAGTGCAGAACCTGACAACTTTAAAGCTGTAATGACCTTTATTGCTGTAATAATTACCAAGTTACAGAGCCAGATGATGTTGCTTTATCCTTTTAATGGCATTTTTTAACAATTAGGAATATTGCACTGTTTGAGCATGCTGCTGTAATCCACACCCTACTCAAGCAATCAAAGGTGGAAAGCTACACTTTCAACTGACTATGCTCTCTCTCAAACTGGGCGACCTTGTTTGGTCTAAAGTCAAAGTGCACTCTGCGTCTCCCACATGCTGTTACATTGCATGTGCACAGACACTCCACGGTTATGAAGCCTTCTCCAGTGATGCAACTTGTGAATTTTCATGCAGTTGCATCACTGGAGAAGTCTTCATAAATGTGGAAGTGTCCATGCACATGTAATGTAACAGCATGTGGAAGATGTGAAGTTCTCTGCCCTGACAACTTGGGACTCTGGCAGCAGGTACCTTACCTAAAAAGCTGAGCTGGGATGGAGTGGCTGTAAAACAAGAGAGATTGTACAGCTTTATTTTATTTCACTAATAAACAACTGTCAAACAAACTTGCCTGTCTCATGTATGTCCTCAAGAATCCTGGATGCTCACTGTGTATGGATGATTGTCATCACTGTTATTCCATGGCCAGGTATCTGATTGAGGATTGCCTAAAAGGGATGGAAAAGGATGAATTTAAAGCATGATGCCCCTTATAATTTCAACCCATCGTGTGTTATTTTCACAGCTTTGCTTGCTGTTTAACAAAAGTACTGCTGATAGTCTTTTAGCTTTTCTTTAGTGGGTACAGTATTTGTACCTGGGCAGTGAACACAGCAATGTTCCAAGTCCTGAACAAAAATTAAATATTAAGACATCATCTCACCACACATTGAAGTAGTATCCAACTCCAATTTACTGGGGGCAAGTCCCAAGAAAAGGCAAGACTAATAAGTTCATCACTGTGCTGGTCAGACAGGATCATTGCCATCAAGCCTATGACACAGAACAATTTTAACAATTCCCATCACTTTTATGAGTCAGACCATACCATTTAAATAAATTTCACAGTTAACATCCCAGATTTAAGCAATGCTAAACTGAATGAACATTAAATTTCACATTGATAAACTTTCCACAATAATGTTTAATGTTCTGAATAATTTTGTATTACTCACCATCAGAAGTGTTGTCTGGACATCCAGATCTACTACATCATCTGTACAGTTTCAGGTCATCTTCACTGGGTTGTGCAGCTCTGAGGTCTGGACTTGATGACGTTCTCAGCACCGTCTTCAACAACAAAATATTGTGCAGTATACTGTATATGACCTGTGTTGAATGCATTTTGTTTTTCAATTGTACTTTGAAACATCTCTTGAATAATGGCTGCCACCAACAGGACAGGATAGGCTGCAGGGAAAACTAAATGTGTATATATAATCTATACAAAGCATGGCAAGTCCTATTGTGCATATTTTTAAAACATAGCAAGTGAACACAAGTAATGATTATTAGAGTACTAGTACAATCCTCTACTTGGAAGCTTGGTATACCAGTTAATTATGTTCACCCATTATTTGGCCCCAAAGAGGGGGGCTGTCACACAATGATGTCATAAATCTTCTGAGCTCCACAATAAGCAACACCATTTTCCACTCCTAACCTTAAAAATCCTTGAACCCTATCCTCACACCCAAGCAAGGAGCAGATATGTGGCTTGACACATAGCATCTGCACTTTATTTGCTCATGCTATACAGTGGCTGGCCCCACTGGCTTGTAGCAGCATTCAGGTCTGAGATCCAGGTCCACTCAACTGTCCAGCCACTGATGCTGTTCTACCAAAATTGTCAAACAGAAGAATAAACTACTAACAACCCTACTGAATTAATAGCCATATGATCACCAATGCCAATACAAATTCTGTGTGGGTGTGAAACTGCAGGCAAATCTACAGGATCATCAGGGAGACCAGGGGTGGGACTATGTACACAAGTACATGCTGGCCATATAATCATTTAGCCAATATTCAGCTCACTTTCTTAGTATCTTGTTATAACAAGAAACCATTCTCTCATTTACATGAAATGCGATCACATTAAAACATGATTTTATAACACCGGCAACTATTTTCTTGTAACAGTAGGAACCTGCACAGCAGCAAAATCTGTGAGTACTTATTTATGAAAATATCTAATCTTTCCCACCCCTAGCGGGCACATTTGAAGACTTAACAGTGTGTTCCAGTCCCAGAACCACCTGCCTCTTTGCCTGCACCCACACCCCCAACACAGTCCTCCATCAGCGTCTACTTAATACTATGTCAACCATTCCAAACAACAATCAGTAACTTACAGCTAGTTGATGTCTGTTAGCTACAAGCTGCCCTAGCCATCATATTTTGAATAACACAAACTTCAACTAGCTTTGGCAATCAACCAATATCCAGCCTTGGTAATCACCAACAAACCAACCACATTCCTCTTTAACATCATATCAGCTTGCTAATGCTAGTGGGCCTCAGGCCTACTTCAAGGATCAAACATTTGTAAACAAAGCCATGCCCCTGTGCTAGTTTGCCTCAATTTAACAGTCATATTACACACATATGTTAGAGCTTACAAGTTGATCTGCTCTACTAGTTTTGCACTTACCTATCTTTGCCTCAGTCACATTTCTCTTCCAGAGCAAGCAGCAGGTTCTCCCAGGTGTTTCATTACATGCCTTAGGCTCTCCTACAGACACAGATGAGGGACATGCACGTGTTCCTATTCATACTTCAGACTGAGGGTCTGCCTTCTGTCTGCGTACGTTGACAGTTTCTAAGCATTGTGGTACATACGCAGTCGGGGCTGTTGCTGTGGACCATCAGTGCGGACCCTCGTGGACCTGTGAAGATGATGACCTGGGTTAAAATTATTCAAAGGAAATTCTAACTTAGCTATGTTAGCAATTTCTTTACTTGTAAAATAGGCTGCATTCTACTATGTCTACAGTATTATTACAAGTCACAAGAATCACCAAAAACATTTTAGCCTACTTCACCTATTCTGGAGGCAGCTAAAGTACCACTTTGCCCACCTGGCAGAACTTTGGGTAAAAAAAATAAATAAATAAATAAAAACCTACTGAAAATGCAATTTTAATTTGTTCTTATGCAATACAATGTAAAAGATGGGCACATGACAGATCTTCATAACCATCTGCGTATACGCAACACACTACATCCAAAAAGACTACCACACAGAGCAGAGAGGGAATATTTCAATTTTTACAAGCCTATGTATGAAACTATACCATGGCTTCTATTGTTCTGGTGAACTTACTTGTCCATAGCTTAATGAAGAAGGGGCATAGTGTCAATTTGCTCTTGAAGAGGGCCAATATAAAGTGCGTGTTTCCCATTGTTGGTGATGATCTTCAGCATCTCAGCTGTGTAGCTTCATGCTCCCTGTGCCACCAGAGGCAGGTTCCTCTGGCAACTGCCACACTGAATGCAGTACAGAAGACATAACTAAGAATGTGTTACAAAACACATGAAAAAGTGATTTAAAAAACACTTCCATCCATCCATCCATTATCTATAACCCTTCTCCTAATGAGTATCACGGGGTGAGGGAATCCCAGGTGACACTGGGCAAGAGGCAGGGTCCACCCTGGACAGGTCGCCAGTTTATCACAGGGCAGACACTTGCTGACAGACAACCACACATGCTCCTACAGGCAATTTAGAGTCACCAATCAACCTAAGCTGCATGTCTTTGGACTGTGGGAGGAAGCTGGTGTACCCGGAGAGAACCCGCACAGGGAGAACATGCCAACTCCAGGAGAGAACCCGCACAGGGAGATCATGCCAACTCCGGTCAAAGTCAACAAAGTGGCCAGGAACCTTCTTGCTGTGCACTGACAGTGCTAATCACTGCATCACCATGCTACCCATTTAAAAACATTTTTAAAATGAAAATTGTCTTCATTTGCAGAGCACATCTCTGTCTATTTAGCATTTTCTACACAATATCTGACTGTCATAGGCACTTAGTGAATTAACTACACACACACAGTCCCTCATTCATTAAGCTCTCTTCAAATACATTTAGAAATCATAACAAGACTCCATTACCTGCAGCTTTATACAAAACCCATCCTCCCTCCAGTTAATCTTCATTTCTGGATACTCATGGAGAGCAGTAACCTAGAGTTGGATATGAAATTCCCCATATAATTTTCTCCTTGGTTAATGGGCCAGAATTCTCTAACATGAAGTTTTGACATCATTAAATCCTGGCAAATCCTGATTGATGTTTTGATTCTGAACAAACAGGCTTACCAAATCGGTCACAGCCGATGGGTTTGCCTTGACTTCAATCTAAATGGAGGCTCTGTCTTTAACAAGGGTGACTGGCGGCAGAGCTTAACACTCAATTAAAAGTGCGCGTACTTGCCTAAAAAGGAACTCCACTACAAGAAAGAAAGAAAGAAAGTGTGGCAAAGAGCAATGGCTTCTAAACACAACTTGACTTTATGGTGTTGAAAAACAAGAAAAGTGCAACTCTCGCCTAGATATGTTCCACATGTCCATTTTAATGTTTCTGCAGACAATAACATGCTTATCATAATGCTGAAAGTCAAATGCTGTTCCAACAGGGGATAAGTGATGGCAAAGGTTCCTAGCTGCAGGTGTTAACGATTAGCTTCAGTGTTAATATAAGCATACAAAAGAAAAGCAAAAATGTACTAGACGGCTAACTGTGCCTAACCACACCTGGAACCAATTAACGTTAGCAGGCTTCGGCTTGAAAGGCGTCTTGCTAGCAGAGTTTTGCTAACGTTAAATAAAATAGCACGCTTGAAGTCGAAAAGAAATTTGTTCAACTGCTTTACCTCAATAACAGATAAACACCTACGTGCTACATACATAGAGAACACTACACATAAAATTTTACTACGATTTTCTACTGCTACCCACCTGAGTAGCAATTGAGCCAGCGTCCATCTTGAGGTTCAAACCATGTGACACCCAATTGCCCCCTGATTGGACAGTATGACTCTGCTCTGTGATTGGCAGGGGTGGAAAGTAACTAGGCGGATTTATTCAAGTACTCTAATTAAGTACAATTTTGAAGGATTGGTACTTTATCTGTACTGTATTTCTTTTTTGTGCTACTTAATACTTTGACTTCGTTATATTTTAGAAGCAGATATTGTACTTTTTATTCCACGACTTTTAGTTTGTAACTTTATTTACTAGCTATTTTCAGAATCAGATTAATAAAACAAAATACAGTATAATAAGAAGAATTTATTGATCCCTGGTTGGAAATTCACAAACGACCCAGCAGTAAGTCAAATAATAAGCATATATATGTAAGATGTATTGCTACTTTACTTAAGTAAAGGATCTGAGTACTTCTTCCACCACTCGTGATTGGTTTATCACTTTCCAAATAGAATCAAGTTTAAAGACATGGTCAGAATTCGTATTTGTTGCTTGAGCATAGTACATGCAATTTGCTGCTTCCTAGCTGTACACAGATATTCACAAACACTTAATTAGCCTATTTTCAGTAACAATATATTTGCATATTTTATTCACACCTTCAAAAATATTTATTTTTACAAATAAAAATCTTTCCACACATATATGAAATGTTTTTACAATTACAAATATTTTCTACACATATTCGAAACGTTTTTACAAGCTCAAAATCTTTGTGGCCCTGTACTGAGTCTATAGACCCCATTTACAGTCATGGTCAAAAATATTGGCACCCCTGCAGAGACCTCCACACAGTTTTAGTCTCTAACTGTGACCCTTTACAAAGTAAAATGATAATTTAATGATTTATGTTAATTCATTTCATATCACTTCAGTTAGTTTACATAGATTTATTCTTAAAATATTTACCTTTTTCTCTGTTATCATGTGTCTTATCATATCATGTCTTGATGTGATTTTTTAAAACCATCCCTACACTTTATTTTTACACTAATATTTGCTGTCTGATGTGATGTTTTATTGTGTTATTTGTTTCAATAACTATAAAATGGGTTTTTCAAAGCATTTTCAGGGCCTGCAGATACCAAGAAGGTGTGTGTTAACACAACGGATGCATGGAGAGCTGTTGTTGTTGACACTGACATTATGTTAATTACAAACCACAGCAGGTTTTATGTCTTTGCAATTTCCGCCATGTTGCCCTTGAGTAAGGCTTTTTCTATTAATATTGCTATTCAGTTAAATATATTGTGCAAACATACAGCAGAAAAAAACTGCTTATGCTCAGCAGCCTCTACTGGATAAAAAGAAATTTCACAAATGAAAATATATCAGACCAGACTCACACAAAGCATTCCAGCATCCAAATACTTTACCTCCATCCATCCATTATCTACACCGCTTATCCTGAAGAGGGTCGCTGGGGGTCTATCACAGTCCAACAACTGTGGGAGGAAGCTGGAGTGCCAGAAGAGAGCCCACGCAGGCACAGGGAGAACATGCAAACTCCGCACAGAAAGGCCCCGGGTCAGCTGCAGCTTGAATCCTGAACCTTCTTGCTATGAGGTGTCAGTTCTAATCACTGCTCCACCATGCCACCTAAATATTTTACCTTTAATAGAAAAATAAGGAGTAGGTGGAACAAGCTGAGCGCACATCTCATGCAACTGTACTACTCACATTTGTGAAATTATGAGTTTTGTTAGGCATTTGGTCAGTTCTCAATATAATACAGCCCTGACATTTTCACATATGGATGAACGTATAAAGTGTTACAGTAAATTTAAAACTAAAAGAAACTCCAGGTTGATGGATGCATTTCATTATGAGAACATAGGCCTCTGTCTGTACAATATTAGACAGCTGCCAGAACCATCTGTGGCCAACACATGCACACACTCACACGCATAGCTTCTTACTGACCACTAAAGGTTGAAACATCACCAAAACATCAATACATTCCCATCAGTTTCTTTATCAGCATGTGTTTAAAGGCACGTACACACACGGTAACCACTCATTCTCACACACAAACACAGTGAAGATTGTTGGATTGTTGTTGCAGCTGGGAAGGAGACAACCAATACACGGAATTCCCAAAGGTCAAATGACAAACAGGGCAGGGGAATGTTTACTGATAAACTGGATTTAAACTCTGTGAGTGCTTTTTGTCACACAACCATGATATTACTCTATGTATTACATAAAGTCCATGTTATACAATGTATTTGTTTATGCATGTGTGGGTGGAATTCATTGTACATGTGTACATTAATTTGAAAAAAGCACAAGAGGAAGGGATAAATCAAGAAGGGTGAATCAAGGATAATCTGGAGGAGAAGGAATATTCCAATCCAGTGCTTTCACTCTAATCTTCTTATGATTTAAGAGTGTTGCGTTATTTTTACGGTGTAATAAATTTATGTTGCAATCAAACTCTCTGCGAATATTAATATCTAGGACACTGCACTGTTGTCTGAGCAAAAAACGAATTAGCCTTGGTGGAACAGGGTTTGAATTCTAAGGAGATGTGTCATCTTAGCACATCGGGGGATATAATTTTACACTGTATATGGCTGTTAACACTTGTTTGATGTAGATAAAGGCACCCAGCGGTCACACTTTAATTGTATGTTGTTGTGTTAGGCTGTGCCTGGTATTTACAGTGCAGCTCTGGAAGCATGTGACTTCTGTGTGGATAGATGATTTTATCCTAGAATACGACTGAAATACCAGTTTTAAATTAAGCTTTCACAATTAATCAAGTGATTGTATTTATATAATTTTCTGTTTTGGGGCATTGAGTGCCTCAGTTAGAAAGCAACTGCAGAGAGATGAATGAGAATGGTATGGTCCTTAAATGACTCAGTGAAGCCCCTTTAACCTTTAAACAGATGAAAACTGTGTGTTTAAAATAGTTCTGTCTTCATTAATCCCTACTCTTAGTGCTGTAGAATTTATAGCCACATTTGTGATTTGTCTTAAAGTGGTGAGTAATACTCTCCAAATCATTTCTCTCAGTTGTTTGACAATGGGTATTTATTTCCCTCCAACAGTATGTTTCACAGATTTGGGATTACTCAGTCTAGAGGTGAAAATGAGTTTCCTGATCCTCCTTTTTGATCTTGTGCTTTTTTAAAACCTATTCTTTACTTTTGCCCTTTCCTCCTCCCTTTGTCCATTCTCACTGATCTCTTACACTTCACCTAAATTGATTTACACTTACTGGATTTACTGGAAGTCACTCCTCAAACAAGCATCTAGAATAATTCCCAAATCCCATTTCTGCTTCTCAAAGTCGCCTCTTTCTTCTTTGTCTCCTATCATTAAAGAGATCAGGACTTCCTGTTAACTATCTAAGACCAAAAATATCACTAAACTCCAAAATGCCAGAAAACCACACACATTCTTCTACACATGGACGAACACGTGCAGATTTCTTAAGTCAACAATGGTTAAAGCTAGGTTCAAGCAACTTGTAGCATAGTACACAGCCTAACCGCTGTGTGCTGAGTCAGTAATGGGTCACAGTGACCGCGTTGTCTCTTTGTCCATAACTCTCATGTTACAGGAGCTGGTTATCTATTAGGAGGCATGTAAAACTGAGCACACACATCCACGTGGGGTCCCTTACACATAGCTTACTGAACAGAACAACAGTCCACATACCTCATACTACATACTGTCATACTGTTCTTTTTTTCTATCCCTAAATTATAAACAAAATCCCAAATTCAGTAAAAGCTGAGGACTGTCTAAAATGTCCTCACTCGATCAGTGTAAATCTCCAGCAATGCACAAGGACACAAACACACAGCAGGTGGTGCATCCCAGCTCTAATTAGCTGGATGTTTGCAGTAATAATAGATTTCTCTCATAATTTACGCAGAATTATTAGATTACAAAAGAATCTGATTGGTCTAAATGAGTAACTAATGAGAGCGCGGTAATGAAGTTTCAGGATGTTTCAGGAAGTAGGAGGATACTGAGAGCATAACATTAAATTGCACTCTGAACCACACACACAAAGTTATATACAGTTTGTTTCATCAGCTGTGTCTGTGTCATGCTAGATGCTTTGAACAGATCCTGGACTGGCTCCTTAAATGACTCAGTGAAGCCCCTTTAACCTTTAAACAGATGAAAACTGTGTGTTTAAAATAGTTCTGTCTTCATTAATCCCTACTCTTAGTGCTGTAGAATTTATAGCCACATTTGTGATTTGTCTTAAAGTGGTGAGTAATACTCTCCAAATCATTTCTCTCAGTTGTTTGACAATGGGTATTTATTTCCCTCCAACAGTATGTTTCACAGATTTGGGATTACTCAGTCTAGAGGTGAAAATGAGTTTCCTGATCCTCCTTTTTGATCTTGTGCTTTTTTAAAACCTATTCTTTACTTTTGCCCTTTCCTCCTCCCTTTGTCCATTCTCACTGATCTCTTACACTTCACCTAAATTGATTTACACTTACTGGATTTACTGGAAGTCACTCCTCAAACAAGCATCTAGAATAATTCCCAAATCCCATTTCTGCTTCTCAAAGTCGCCTCTTTCTTCTTTGTCTCCTATCATTAAAGAGATCAGGACTTCCTGTTAACTATCTAAGACCAAAAATATCACTAAACTCCAAAATGCCAGAAAACCACACACATTCTTCTACACATGGACGAACACGTGCAGATTTCTTAAGTCAACAATGGTTAAAGCTAGGTTCAAGCAACTTGTAGCATAGTACACAGCCTAACCGCTGTGTGCTGAGTCAGTAATGGGTCACAGTGACCGCGTTGTCTCTTTGTCCATAACTCTCATGTTACAGGAGCTGGTTATCTATTAGGAGGCATGTAAAACTGAGCACACACATCCACGTGGGGTCCCTTACACATAGCTTACTGAACAGAACAACAGTCCACATACCTCATACTACATACTGTCATACTGTTCTTTTTTTCTATCCCTAAATTATAAACAAAATCCCAAATTCAGTAAAAGCTGAGGACTGTCTAAAATGTCCTCACTCGATCAGTGTAAATCTCCAGCAATGCACAAGGACACAAACACACAGCAGGTGGTGCATCCCAGCTCTAATTAGCTGGATGTTTGCAGTAATAATAGATTTCTCTCATAATTTACGCAGAATTATTAGATTACAAAAGAATCTGATTGGTCTAAATGAGTAACTAATGAGAGCGCGGTAATGAAGTTTCAGGATGTTTCAGGAAGTAGGAGGATACTGAGAGCATAACATTAAATTGCACTCTGAACCACACACACAAAGTTATATACAGTTTGTTTCATCAGCTGTGTCTGTGTCATGCTAGATGCTTTGAACAGATCCTGGACTGGCTTCAAAGCCTGAGACACACACACACACAGAACAAAACAGTATTTTCCCAAACATCATGCATCCAAACTGACAAGTAGTAATCTACATTTCAAACATGATATTCATACTAAAAAAATAGTTTAATATTTTAGGAAATACACTTATTTGCTTTACTGCAGAGCCTTAAATGAAAAGAGTGATACAGTAAATATGAAGGTGGAGCAAGGGGAAACAAGCACTTTACACACAATAATATAAAATTATGCATTATTGCAGCTTTAAGACATGAAAATGAGTGTTTACAACCAAAAAAACGAGCTGAATAATGTAGTGGACATTATGTTTGCTGCAACACTGATGCTAACAGTGTGTTTTCTAAAACGCCGTCTGGGAGAGACTGTACTATACTGAACACTGATTTCTGAAATTAGCTTGAATTTCACATGAGCATTTAAAGAGACTTCTAAGAGAAATACACATTCATGTTCCAGTCAACAAAATATGATTCAATTTGTTCATTCCATGAAGATTAATGGAAGCTAAATGTGCCCACAGATGCATATGGCACAGTAGGAAAGGTAGGGAAGCAGAAGTGTTGAGGGCAGTTACAAGCAGACACTTGAAAATATACACACAAAAACATGCAGTTTCATGTAAAGGGCAGTCTACTCACACGACCTTGCGAGGTTGCCTCTATGATCTTTTAATCTGCATGGATCAGCACTAATCCCCAGTCCTGCTCATCTCGTTTCCACTCTGGTGACCCTGGTGGAAAATATCAGGGCCAAACAGGATGTGTGGATTATGGCTTGCTTGTGATAAAGTTGTCTGATATTTCAGTTTCTCTTTCAATTTCAAGAGTCAAATGGGAAGACTTTGGTCATATATCTTTTAGCTTCTTCAGCAGTTACAGTTACTGTGAGAGTTTCTTCAGCCCCGTAATGGTACAGTTTCCCCTCCTTTTCTCCCCTTACAGGGTGAATACTGTACAGCTAAACATGATTAGACCTGAGTTACCACTTCACCAACCAGGCAAATTCACAGGAATGGGACGGATGTGAGATCACTTGAATCCAAGTGGACCTGTGGGCAAATTTGAAGAAATTTCCTCAAAGGAGTTTCTGAAATATCACACTCACAAGAATGGGATGGACATGAGGTCACAGTGACCTTTAGCCACCAAAATCTAATCAGTTCATCCATGAGTCCAAGTAGATGTTTGTTCTGAAGACATAAAATGCATATGATCTTACGCAGAGAGACTAGAGAGCATCTCATCATCTCCTCTACAGGTGAATCTATGCATAATGATAATTCAGTCCATTGCAGCACCACCCTCATAAGCCGCTGTCAAACCTTTAAAGCTGTCAGCACCCCCACCCTCCTTCATCTGGCTAATATGTCAGGTACAGCATGTAAATGGCATGACCTTTGTTCACTCATTCACACTGTACCTTCAGTATGTGTGTGTGTGCGCGCTTGGTGTTACTCAGATTGTGGGGACTCGACCTTCTTTGTGGGAACCCAATACTGGTCCTCACCATGCAAATCACTGAATTTTAGAGTGACAACATGGTTTAAAGGGGAAGGGTTAGGGTTAGGCAAGTAGTGGTTATGGTTAAGGTTAGAATAAGTCTATAGCTCAGTAAGTCAAAGTAAAATCTTGTGTGTGTGTGTGTGTGCGTGTGTGCATGTGTGTGAGAGAGAGCGATTTCCATTAGCACGTTAGCTTGTGTGATGTTATGTCACAGCTCATACTCAGCCACCTGTGCAGTGAATTAGTGTAATGGAAGTGAATTTGCATATGGAGAGTGTGAGGAGAGTGTAAGAGTGTAAGAGAAAACTGAACAAAGGAGGAATGAGAGGGACCAACAGTGCTGAATTTATCACTGAATGTTTGGTAAGGTTCTGGTTTAAGTGTTATTTGACTGTTACATGCAAGACCAACTTACCAATCACTGTGTCTTGGTTCACACTCACATCTCGTAGCAACTGAGAAACCCACAGCATACTACCTGCTCAGCACCAAAAGGCAAACAGAAAAGTTAGCTACTGGCTTATACTAATATAGTTGAGCATTTAGCACCTGAAGAGACACAGATTCCTAGTTGGTAGAGACCAAAAACGGAGCTATGAAAGAGGGAACATTAGATTAGGGACACGTACTGCTCCACAGCAAGATGTGTAAATAAGCAACTGTTTACTGAAAAGTTCACCATATAAACTTAACAAGTGCTGACACCTCAGTGTTGTGTTCACAGTTTGTTTTTGCTGCCCCCAAGAGGCCAAATGATCCGACTTTGTTGGCTTATTTCATTCCTGAACATCCAAAAAGAAACATCAAAAAGGTTGAGGTTGACACACAATCTCAACCTGATGACTCATTAATTCCCATGGATGGCTTACAGAAAAGACCTATTGGGCGCAGACATTATGGGTCAAGGGGCCCCTGGTCTTCATCTGCAAAATATCCCTAAATGAGACATAAAACAAGCCTACAGAGATTCAAGAAGACCACAAAAAACTACCAAAAAGAACTAGGAAGAGACAAATGAATAGTTGCAAAGTGACCACAAATAAATTCAAAATGTTTGTAGACTCAAGACTCAACTACTAAACCCAACATGTAAAACCACCACAAAGAGGTATTAAATATCTACAAAGAGATGCAAAATGTCCTCAAAGAGACACAAAACATACACAAAAACAATAAATGACACAAAACTACAAGACACAAAACATCCAAACAGATGCCAAATAATGCAAAACCACCATACAAAGATGTAAAACATCTACAGTGAGATATAAAATGTGCTTAACAAAATGCAAAATGTCTTTTAAAAAGGGGCAAAATAACCACAAATAACAGGGTTCACAGGTCTGCGGTTGTTGTGTGTCTATTTCAGTGGTCTGTGCCCTGTTAGTCTATGTCAGTACCAGAGATCCGGTACCAGTTCCAGTATCTAGAGTGTAGCTAGCACACTGGTGGGCACCAAACTATCTCATAACGCACAGAAATGAACACCACTATGAAGCTCTATATAACCAGAGGTTTTGTAGTTTTGTCACTGTCACAGTTGATCAAATACATATTCACTGACTCACTCGTATAGTTATACTAATGATGTAAGTGCATGTATACACAGTAACAGCCACAGTCTTTCTTCCTTATTAAAGTTACTTGGTGTTTTTATTTACATCATATCAGACAGAGGATGTCCTCATTGTCAGTCTGCAACTAACAGCAAGCCTCTTCCATATACACAACTAATTCCAATGACAGGGTCAAACAGGATTCATGGCCAGGGTCAGACCTGAATTGTTACAACATGAGGTCAAAGTACAAAACACCGACCAGATTTTTGACATGTGACATCAACCAGCGGTTCCTAGAGTGAGGACTGAATGTGATTTAGAATTATTATAGTAAATGTCCCAAATATTTAGCTTTATACTAGGCTGGTGAATAAACATTGTGTTAGAGAAGCTACTCATCTAATAGGGATGAAGCTTTATAGACTGGAGATCAGTGGAGAAATAACCATCCCTCAGGGAGGTGAAGTGTTTGTTTTTAATAAAAAATTTAAGGGACCCTGGATATAGATAATATGCATCAGCCATGTTCGCTCCTGTTGTTAAAATCAAACTATTGTTAAACAAATAGAAAGTCTCCCATCAGTTTAGAGCCATTAACTTGGCATCTAGACAGTTTATAACCTAGTCCTGCAAAAAACAAAAAACAAACAAACAAACAAAAAACATATATTGCGCAATTTTATACTTAAATAAAATGATAGTGTCATGCTCACTCAGTTGAAGAATAAAAATGTGATGTGGTGTGGAGTGAAAAAACAACAATAGCGTCAGTGGAATAATGTGCCAGATTTTCTGTTATTTGAGAGACACTGGCATGTTATGAAAACCAGCTTCAGATGGCACATACTGAAACATTTAGTATTTGGTTGAAACTGAAAAAGGACAAAGCAGTGCAAAATGTGAAAGCATCAAAAAAGTTTGTGACTTATACCAAAAAGGCTTCTTTATAATTTTATAAATTTACATTTTTCAATTTGAATAATTGGTCTAAATTGTACAGATTTGTTACAGGTACAGTCGGCCTTTATTAACAAATGATTATTTTTGCACACTGGCAAACTCAGAATGTCCTTGCACTGTTTGACACAGACAGACTCACACCGGTAGGCATTCAGACATCAGTTGCTGGAGTTCTGCATGTGTTAAGCTTTGGCCTACTGGATCCTGCCACACTTGCCTTCTTAGGCTCATGTCAACATTTGTTCATGTCTGACACACTTCTACAGTACAGCTCAGTTGTATTGCCATTTTAACTGTGATGTGTGCAGTAATGGCCCCTGACTGACAACGTTGTACGCTAGAGAACCAGTACCTGCAACACCTCCGCATCATACCAGTAAGACGTGTGAGATCTGACCAGGCGTCTAATACGCTGCCAAGAATTTACAGACTTGGAGAATTGAGCAGAGGGACACACGTTGCGTTGGTGTAACGCTGGTGTACATCTTTTATTTAGCCAAGATGCAGAATTCAGGCGCTGCTGAAGTTATAATACACCTGCACTATAGTTATGCTACAACAGATTTATGCATATATTAGAATGTTGCCAGGATGATGGTCAAATTGCATTTGTACATCTCTGTATGTGAAGGCCTGCCTTGGAAAGATCTAACACAAGCTGAATAACACAACTGTCAAATGCACTAAGGAAATTCAGTCTTTTTTACTGTTGATGTAGTGCTATAGCAGCATCCAGTAGGTTTGCAGTGGTAGTGATCAGCTACAATAGCAACCACGACTGCCATTATTAACTCTGTATTCATAAATGGCCATCATTAATTGGCACTTCCGCACCTTTCTAATTATATCTTTCTAATCTTGTTTACTGGGTACTTGCACCCTGTGAGGCTCTGTTGTTATAAATCTTGCATGTTGCTTGTCCTGTGTTGCTGATTCAACCCAGAACTCTTTAGGTTCCTCTCTTCTAGCTGGCATTTTGTTTATCTCTGACATTTGTGAAATGATACTTCATCATCAGGGCAAAAATAACCATTATCCACGCTGTCAGATTGTGAGACGTGGGAAACATCCCTCGGGCTCTTAGAACTATTCTCTAGTGTACTTGGCAATTTATACTGAACTAGAGTTTACTTTTGCTGAGCAGGCTTGTCGATGTTACCATAAAGAGAAATGTCAAAATGTTGTTCTTCTGAACCACAGATGTACTACTACTATACAGAACATATGTTTCACTGACATTGCAGCTGGGTGTTGTAGATTCTGCTTCTTTATAATATCACAAAAGCATGAATGTTACAGTTTGGGCTGTGTTGGCACAAAGCAATACATCAATTGTAACAACATTAAGCTGTAGCAAGCCCCCACAAAAATTTAAGATACTGTCTTAAATATCAGGTGGCCACTTGTCTTTAAATCAGTTTATTCTGAGATAAATTCTCTAGGGTTAAGATTACAAAGTTGGCACTCTAAACAATGGCACCTAGATTAAAAAAAAAACTTCTTAGGCTACAAACTATGCTCCCATGGGCTGATCGGATTTATGTTATGTGTTATTGTTGTCTAGTCCATTGTTACCTCTATACTGCATAGTATACTTTAACTGAAAGGAAACTATTTTGAAAAAAAAATATTCTCCAAAATATATTTGTCTGTTTTCATTGCCAAAACTTATTAGGACCTTTACAGAACATGCTGTAAGAGCTTCAAGCTTTCTGATGCTACTGTTTTCAGAGAATCTGATGACAGCAAAAAAGATTTGATGGTAATAATGAACTATGACAAGAGTTGTGCTTCTAGCACTTGTAATCCCTCTCCAGTTCAAATGCTGACAGGTCAAAATGAAATCTTTTTAATTTTTTTTTTCATGTCCTCTAATATGGCACATTACTTTGTTATGCTGATGTCCATTTCAGTTAAAGGGGGTGACGCCCTTCAGTGGAAGAAATTTCAGCCAAATGCACATTAGTGTATTATTCTTCTGATGAATCCCTGCCAAGGCCCTGCCAATGAGTTGACAAAGTGTTTGGCTGTCAAAATGTTCCAGTACTGCCCTTTAACAGCTGAACACACACAACATAACAAACGTTTTACTTGAAAGCAGGCTCAGCCTGTGCTGCAGTGTCTCAGAATTCAGCTTGGCATATTTTAGATGAGAGATTCAGCAGCCTCTATTTCATTTGGCAAGATGTACTGTAGTAAAAAATGGAGCATATTATTGCCTTTTCCACTCCTGGTGGAGTTTTGTGATTGTGAATTAAAACCTGGAATTCTCCACTGTCAAAAAAGCAGTTAGCTTTTTTTTAAAGAGTATTTAATAACAGTTAATGTATTAAGTTACTGTGTGTGAAACTTAAGCCATACTGTGATGTTTTGGCCTTTTTGTACACCAAGAGCAAGCACAGACAGCTGGTACTACTTCAATTCACAATCAATAAACAGTCAGGATTGTTTCAGTAGTAAGTTAAAATTAGGATGTGATGTTGACAAATCTGTGTGTACTTTTAATGTCAATAAATGCATTTTTATCAGCATGAAAAATGTCATATTTAATGGAAAAACAGCTTTTCTTTCTCTGAGGGCCTGTAACAGCCAGCTGTTGATATTTGATTTGTACTTCACTGATGAAAAACAAAGATATAGTAAGTACCCACAAGAGTCAAGGGTGTAAAATACTTGGACTATTCAACTGTAACCCCTCAGTTCCCATTATATGATGACAGTTTATGTAGATTCTCTTAAACTTAAATATGAATACTGTTTTTTTTTTTGCATGGGGTTAGTGTATACCTTTCCAACTATGTGGTAAAATATAATGCAACCAAAAAAGATTATGTATGTAAATGTGGTGACTGTGTACAAGTTTATTTTATTACTATATTATTAGTACTATATTTTGTGTAGCTATTATTGGTTGATCAGGACAAAGCAAACTCTTAGAGGAACGCTTAATTTATCTTGTTAGCCACTCATAAACATCTCCAAATGAAAGACAAGTAGTCAGGACTCCTCATAGACAATACAACAGGTTCAAATGTGGCTCATAACCTTTGGCACATATATTTCTCCCATTCAGTACTTGTCCTCTCCAGTGCAGCTGATGAGACATAAACACCATGAAAATATCTTCAAATAAGTGAAAGCATAAGATAAATGAAGCGCTCCTTTTGTCCATCTTCAATTTGCCCTCATTTGAACAGTTAAAAAGGCACTGAGCTGGGAATCACTTTCAGTCCTACACACGTTACCTGCAATGAGATGGCTGAGTTGCTGTTAATTACAGTTTGCTGCGAGTTAGAAGCAGAAACGGCTCTAAGATCAGCTTTGCATTTGTCATTTTGTGATTGCTTTTTAAACATATCTCCTTACTTAAGCCTCTCATTTGTCTCTCTCGACCCTGACCAATTGGTCTTGGGATGATGGGTGGCTGTAACAAACAGCAGATGGTAGGAGTATGTTTGGTAAAGCATGACATGATTTAGGGACAGCTGGAGGGTGAGTGAGACGAGTTGTATTGTTCTTCAGTAGGGGTTTTGCTTGTACAAGAGGTCATGATGCACAGCAAACATCTGTCACGCTGCTGCCATTTTCCAAAGGGCCATACAAGTTTTATCTTCAGCACCCACCTTTTTAATGGAAAGATTTGTTCTATTTGCGCAGTTCCATTGCTAATGAGTGCAGCACTGCTCATGTAAATGGGAATGGTCTCTGTTCCATGGTTTGTCCAAGCATTGCTGCCTCTAGACCCAGGTCAGGGTACTGTATGGGAGAGAGGACAACTGGAGAGAGCTAGAAACCAGGTATGTAGCTGAGGAAGCCAGCTAGGTCATTATGCTTTATATCAAAGTTTCTCCACTAACTGACCCCATCAGTACACTTCCTTGGGAAGAGGTCACTGTGGGACTAGCACAGTTGCTTTTCCTCAGGTCTCCCTTGTTCGGAGGGGGGGGGGCATGTTGTTCTTTTTCATCTATGAGTAAATAAATTCATAGTGTCCATCCAACACTTATGAATTCAAGTTTTCATATAATGCATTTGCACATGCAGAGATCTGTATCATCGAGTTCCTGCATGTTCCACTTGTTCAAATCCAGCCTCTCGCATCATGAATATCAGTGTTTCCCAGTCTGTGTATGGGACCTACAAACTTGTTTCTCTTAGAAACATGGTCCCAATGCTGTAGGAGACTTTCCTCATAGATGCTGGGGGAGCGGAGCGAGAGCTGGTCAGTGAGGCGTGGCTGTGGGATGTCCCTGCCTCCAGGAAGTAGCATGTCCCTGGGATCTCTTTGGGAAAATTCTCAGGGAGCTCCAGCCGTGAACGAGGGATGAATGAAAAAGAACGGTCATCTTTCAGCAACCTGTCAGTGATAGGCAAGTAATAGAACATAAACATTACACCACAGGAGTAATCACTCAGTGCAATAACAATAACAGGCAGCAGTAGTTTTGTGCCAACAGGTGTGTGCCTTAGCTTAATCTATTTGACCTTTTCCACTGTAGGAACCTACCAGCCTGTAACGGAACTTGTGCACCTTGTCCCAGGTACCCCTCAGGAGGTAGTGCTAAATCGAGTTCCAGAAACTCGAAGGGGGGGAGGGTTGGTGCTCAAAAGGCTGTTGTCTGTGATTGGTTAAATGTCAGCATCATCACATCTCAAGTATTAGCCTTACAAGCACAGTGTGTGAACATAAACTCACTGGTTTAGAGGTAAAAGAGGGTCTTCAGCGAGTTGATTGCAGGTAAAGCAGCAAAGATGTCACATTTCTGGAAGTTTGTGTTTTGCTTGTTTAACAGCTATTTGACAAACTGCACATACAGTCTCCACTTGTTCCAGATTTTGTGGCACACATGATTAACAAGGATTGAGATCTCTGCCCTTGTGTACTCGGTGGCTGACACAAGTAATAACACCGTGGAACAGGGAGGTGGAACCGACCACATCAGCCCTTCAAGTTCTGCCAGATTACAGGTATGAAAACCTTCAGGTTACGGCTCGTTAAGTTTCCATGGTGGAGAAACACTAGATGTTGTGGCATTGCCTTTTTTAGACAAAGATAAAGTCCATCACAGCAAACATAATAAGTCATTAGACATGCAACAAGACACATGCACACAGAGTTGGACTAGAATGTAAAGTAAGTAGAGACTGCAGATATAATGTCAAGTGATATACACATTATTATACATGGTCCCCCAAAATTTGTGTGTGTACATGCACATCTGTATGTTTGTATGTATACTGCAGTTACTTACTGGTAAGTTGTGGGACTAACATTGATACACCTTGGATGGCTCCCCGATTCAAACTTGCTGGCCAGGGTCACATTGTTCCCGAACAGGCAATAACGTGGCATTTTAACCCCGACAACGCCTGCCAACACAGAACCTGTGTGGATACCTATCCTCAGCTAAGGGAGAAAAGCAGGAAGAAGGTGGTGAGAGGAGATTGTAAAGAAAAAACAGGTAGAAGGGGAGAAAGATTAAAGCAGTAACAGTAAAGTAATAATGGATTTTCCTCACTACCATCTGACATTTTAGACCAGACCATTTCCAAACATACGGCCGCAAAGACCTTTTTATTTGGTCGACAGCTGGCAGAGTAAAATGCTTAACAGTGCTATGATATGTTAATTCATTTTTCAAATCAAAATAGCGGGTCTGTTCAGCTCAGATGCTGTGTGCGATTCTCTCCCTCTCCCTCTCTCATCCTGATCTTAGCAGGCCTCAACTGGCCTTTAAACTTCTGAACCTCTTTTCTCCCGAGCCACTTAGATATTATCTTTAACAGCCTATATAGATAACAGTTGTTCAACAGGTGTAGAGACACTGCTGGTGCAGCCTTAACAGACATGAGAACTGCTGCCTTCACACCTGCAAAGTAGACACCCATGGCCGGCAGTGCAGAAAGGAGTGACAGAAAAAAGAAACTGACTTGTTGGCTGACACTAGGTGCGCAAAAGTAGCTAATGGACTATAAACTATAAACCACACTGTTGCGTTAGATGATGAGCAAAGTAACGAAGAGGCAGCAGTGTCAGACAAATGAGTGCACAAGGGGAGGACCGGTGTCGCTGATAGTCTATTGTAGAGCTGGTTGACACACTGTTGTCTAATCACTCCTAGCTAGGTGGCTACTGAGTGCAGTCAATGCAGAACTGATTAAAGCAATCATAATGTTAAAGTTAGTGCTAAACATCTGCAAAGAAACTGCAAAAATTTCATTGTAAATGGGTCAAATAAATATGAAAATCTCTTCTGTCCCCTTTATAAAATAACTTAGGCATTATTCTTATAGAACATTCATGATTTGTTTTTGCTATAATAATTGATCAGCAGTGAAAACGATGTGTTAAATACTGACTGTACCATGTAAACACAGCTACTGATAAAAAAAGAAAGAGGATGGAGAAGGAACCAGCAGAGATTTTACATTACTTTCTACTCAATGTACTGTGTGACTGAAGTAAATTAGAGCTCTGTGCATCAATGCATATGATCAGGTTGGACTGCTCTTCAAAAGTTACTGTTGTATGACATGAAATAAAACAAATGGAAAGTATGTTGCATCATGCACCACACATGTAGCTGCCTATGTTAAGGTTGGTCTGCTCATTCTGAATTTAATGAATATAACATTATATTTGAGGCTGTCAGACAGTTTCAATGATGTTTGTTTCATTCAAGCTCATTATAAGGTGGTGAGAAATTTAACATAACTCTCAGCAGCATCCCTATTGCTGCGATGTACCTTTATAATGAAATAAATACATTTTGTACAGGTGATGTGTAAGCAATGTGAGTAAACATGAATTTAATCCAGCCCAGCATCCCTGCTAAAAAAAAAAAAGAAAAAAATAATAATACAGTAAATGGAAACTGTACTACTGCAATCATACCTCTATATTACTGTAGCTCTTTTTATCTAATCAGATATCTTGTGGCAGCAGATTTTTAGAGTGATGAAAGTCTTAAAATAGCAAAAGCAAGAGAGGGAAATTAATCAAATAAATATCTGCCTCCATCTCCTCTCGGTAACAGATACAGGGCAGCAACATGGTGCTCATATTATAATCTGGCTAAAGTATGAATGTATAAATAGCAGGAGGCAGAGTGAAAGCAATCTAGTCATCGTTCCAATTTGGCCATCCCACTTCATAGCCACTCGGCCAACTATTTACTTCCTCCACTTGGGAACAAGTCATTACCCATACACACACATACAAAAAACAAACACAAACACAAACAAACAAACACATTAGTCTTTCTATAATTGTAAAGACACTCACCTGACCCCAACTATCAGAATTAAACACCTAATCATGTCGGAGCCCTCAAACAGCCCCTTTGAGGACCAGCCCAAATGTCCTCACAACAATTGTATTCAACTACATCTTGTCCACACAACCATACAAAGACACACACAAACAATTTCTAATGATCTACATCAGCATCTCATCACCTAGGTAACCACTATGTGCATGCCAGCACACTGCGAGGTAGTCATGGCAACGACAGGCGATTGGGGTAGTGAAGTAGAAAGAGCACAGGCAGACTTGAACAGAAAGACAATAGAGAGAAAGAAAGAATTAAAAATAAACCTATAATTAGATGGTGAACCCTTAACAGCACAGGAGAGAAGAACATGGAGGAGACAGAAAGCACACTGGTAGGTGCACCAGAGTGACCTATTTTTCAGTTAAACTGCTTACAGATGGCCATGCATTTGTCTGTCTCTACAGTAGACAACCACTCAGAGGCACACACAAACAAATCTGCATCCAGCACACATGCTCCTCTTTATCTCTTATCAAGTCTCAAAACACAGACATGCAC
>NW_018128109.1:276405-294396 GCF_001952655.1 Monopterus albus | reverse complement strand
CGAGCCAATGGGCAAATGGCACAGCAACACAGACAGCCAATCACATTCTAGCCTCTGGCCAAGTTCACAGATGCATACAGAGATGGAGACTGACTGAGGCACAGAGAGGAGGGAGTTGTTATAAAGTCAATTAAGGTGGATATACGCTCAGTCGCCAGTTTATTAGGCACACCTAGCTAAAACAAATGCACTCTAGTACAGCGGTTTGTGAAAGTGATAATATTTGTACTGTACCGCATTATGCAGAGAGTTGATACTGTTATTTAGCCTACCCTCACAAATATAAATGTTGTGGAAACACCTTCAGTGTAAAGCTTGATTTATGATTCTGCCCTGAATCTACTTGTGTAGCCTGCAGCGTTGTGAGCATTCATACTTGTGTGTTGGTGTATGTGTTGCTCTGCAATTACTCCAACAAAATGCTAGTTGACAGTGGGGTTTCTGTGCCACTGTGTTGTGTTTCTCCGTCACTTGGCACTGGAGTTACAACTAAAAGGTGTTAAACAGCAGTTACTTTTACTGAAATTACTGCAACATAGATAAGAGGGAAAACAGGATGAGGAGGAGCCGGTCTGTACAATCATTGAATCGACTGAGGCAGAACGAGGGGGGATTTTTCATGCTTGTCCGGCCACTGAGAGACATGAACAAGGAAGTGCAATGCAATCAATCACAATTGTTGTTGTTGTCCCACTGAGAGACATGAACAAGGAAATGTAATGCAATCAATCATAGTTGTTGTTGTTTGTGTCATTACATTTCTGGAGAGGTGTAAGTCAGGCTACAGTGTAGGATACGAGACTACACATTACCTATGTCATATCTAGCGTGTAGTTTCAATGCAGAACTCTAAATCCAGCATAACACAGTGCAATTCAACAGCACCACAAACCTCATCCAGCAAAATGTCCACATGGTCAAATCAAAACCTCTCCAACAATTTCAACTAAATCATAAGATTATCATCTTCATGGCGGGAGGATGAATTACAAGGCTAAAGGTGCTGATAACAGCAAGATGAACATGTAATCAGAAAGAAACAGCTACTTATGACAAGCCCACGTTTAATACTAATACTCTCATAAGCCTGCACTCACAATGTAGAACTGAGCGTGTATAGTAGATGCCATGGTATCTGTGATGTTTATGGATAAAAATCCAACAAAGTTTGTGCACAATTCCTTGTATTTGTAACAAGATAGGCACTCCATTCATGGTATCTACACCCACTCACTTACACAGACTTACAAATGTGCATATTTGTATCCACAAAGATCATATTATAGGCCTGACAGTGAAGCAATAATATAGATGAAAACAGTTAACAATGTTTGGTTTAGATATATGCTTCTCTCTGGACATCTGCCTCCTCTGCATATTTCTCTGTGTGTCCCTGGATCATTCTCTTCATCTCTTTCACAGCTCTCATGCTAGTTTGCATAACAGTGCAACATTAGCTGGAGCTGAGTGCACTCGCTGAACAAAATTTATCACAGTGAAGTGTTGAATATCTCTATAACTCTCCTACATACCAACATGGAGCACAGAGAGATAAGAAAGAGGAGAGCATAACAGAGAGTGCAATATAGAGAAAAAGAGAACAAAAATAAAAACTAAGAGAAAAAGCACGTACAAAGTTGAAGTGGGGTAGGGAGTAGCTGTAGAGGAGAGTGTGATGGAAAGTGATGGGAGGGGAGAAGTGGGAAGAGGGGAAGACAGAGAGAGAGAGAGAGAGTGAAAGTGGAAGAGCAAGAGAGCAGGCCAAAAATGCTTGGCAAGGCCTTTCTATTTTGAGACAAATGGACAATGTTAGGAGCACAGCAGTACTCAGTGCAGTGTTCTATCTGTCAGCAGCTATCTGTTCTTCCATCTATGAGCTTCTCACTCACTGTTCTTATCTGTGCATTCTCTGTTCATATTTTTAATCAAGCCTGCCATCATGTTTATGGCTATTTCCATGAAGACAAAGGCCCATGAAGCTTGGTAATGTGATGTATGCTGTCTTTAATGTTGGTGGAATTGTTGCAATTCCTCCCACTACCTGTAGGAACGCTATTTAATGAGATGCCCCTATGGGTCTTATGAAAGGGAAGGGACAAACAACCATATGGAACCATATATGAACTGCTGAGGAATACTGCAGTCACTTAAACTAAGGAAAAAATGTAGGCTAATAAGGCTATTTTCTGGGTTCTAGCAGCAGAGATGTCTTACGAAAGTAGTGATCAGGCTTTTCAGTTATAAATGCTCCAAATCTTCGGCTGCATCCCATCTTATCTTTAAGTTCATGATGGCTATAACCTCCTTCCATGTTTCAGTGATCATATGCTGTACTTGTAGTAGCTTTAGGGAATATCGACAAACAAAACAGATCTTTGTAATGACCCACTTACATAAAAACTCACCTTGATAGGCTTCCCATCAGGTGTCAGCACTTCCTCAGAAAGTTCCATCATCTTCAGAGCCATGTGTGCAATCGGCTTCGCGTGACTATCAATTTTTTTGTGAAGTCCTCCCGCCACACAGTAGGCATCACCTATTGTCTCGATCTGCATGAGAAATTGAGGAAAAGGGGTAGGAACTAAAATGAATAAGAAATTAATAAGAAAATTTACAGTTAGATGCTAGAAAATTCTACCTGAATGGTGCACCGCTTTGGTCATCCTTATTGGTTGGCCATAACATAATGGGAGGTTTTATTCTTACATGTATTCCCTTAAAAGAATGATAGTAAATGGACCTTTAAATTTATACAGTATTTGGTATATTAATTATTAGAAATTATTAGAATAATTAGAAAACCTTAACAATAGCTGAATACACTGTGAAGGCAAGTTAGAACTGTCATTTCATAACATTCACCCAAATTCTGAATGTATTTCCCAAAACCTCATAGACTCTTCTAATGATGCAGAATCAAAAAAAATAATCCAGTCCGGCCCAGGAAAAATATAATTTTAATCACTTTCTCAGCCATGTCAATTTGTCTTACAAAAACGGTGACAGGAAATGATGTCGTCACTCTGGATTTGTGGGAAAGCGGCTCCACCATTGACTGAGTTCGACAAAGTCATTTCCTGTCGCCATCTTTGCTTAACTGAAAAGAAGTTGGTTTACCTGAGAAACTGACAAAAATGATTTTTTCCTGGACTAGACTGGATTATTATTAATTCTTCATCATTAGAAAAGTCTATGATAATTAGGAAGATACCTTCAAAATTTAGGTGAGTGTTATGAAATAACGATACGGGGTTAAAATGGTTGGTTAGGTTTCGTAGGAGGACTATCTCTGCAACTTGAGTGTATGTAATAGATGGGTCACACACTGGGGTTGGAAGCCAGGTCATTCCTAATCCCTGTTTTCATGAAAGTACAATAAATACAAGTGTTCCCTTATTAAACAGTTACTTCCCAAAGCCAAATTCAAAATTAGCACATGTAAAATAGGGAGTGCCAGTGTTGCCATTATACCAGCTGAGCTGTCATGAGAGTTAACACAGTCCTTTATAAAGACAAAAAAATTGATGGCACAAGAGGAGAAAAAGAATGAAAAAAGAAAACTAGGAGACAAACTGCTTTCATTTAGGCCTGCCATTGGCTAAATCATTTCGACAGTAACCATGACAATGGCACCATATGGGTGCCTCAGTCTTTCACCACGTCCTCCTGTTTCTGCCTTCTCTTTTAACACACACACTCACTCTTCCATTGCTATAGACATAAAGCCTCTTACATATATTGGATCTCTCTGCCTTCTTCTCTGTATCCTTACCTCCAGATATTTTATATGACATTTGAAAAAAATAACACAGAAGAAAAGCATGTTTTTATGGGCAAGGATATGTTGTTGTCACAGGGACTGAGATAATAAGACAATAATGGAGAGAAGCTTTGGTGGAAAGAGTAGAAATTAAGAGAAAAAATTGATCTGATGCTATAAAATAAGGATGAAAATAGGGAAAGTCAGCAGACAACACTGCTGACGGTAACTAGGCCCAAAACCATGTTGTCAGATGGACAATATTGACACATCTTTGTTAAGTCTCCGCAGACTGGTCATTAATCAGTTGCTTTTTCCACACCAAACACACACATACACACAAGTATATTCTATGCACACAGACAGTGATATATCTTAGTGTTTTTGCTGGTTTAACTTGGCTGGTAACTTTTCTGAGAAACTATTGCTTCCTAAAAAACTATAAATTTTTTTATGATGACCTCATTCTGCACAGGTGAGCACATAAAATACCCCTTATGCTGCCTTACAACCCCCCCACCCCCACACACACATTTATTATGTGTCCTCCCCCTATACCGCAACAGGTATTACTACATCACATAAAAAGATGTGTGCATCTGTCTGTCTACTAACCTTATAAACATCCAGAATGCCACACTGGTAGTCGAAGCGTGTGTAAAGCTCATTCAGCATGGAGATGACCTGCATAGGAGTGCACTGGGCACACACAGCGGTGAAACCCACGATGTCGGAGAACAGCATGGTGACATCATCAAACTTGCGAGCAGGCACTGACTGACCCTGCCACAGTTTTTGCGCCACATCACCTGGAAATATGGAGTAAAGGAGATCCACCGTTCTCCTCTTTTCCTCCTCCAGTGCCTGATGAGTCCGCTCTAATGTGGCCTGGGTGAGAAGACAGCAAAAGAGATGTAGTGGTTTTGTTCTGTGTGCTTGGCTTAGGTGAAGATAATGGTGATAAGGATGCTGAGGCGTGGGAGTATTGCACTATACTAAAACTGCTAGTGTGTGTAAAACTTGTGTATTCGTTTGATTTATTATGGACTGAGTCAATATGCATATGCTTATTTGTGTCTGTGGGCGGCTTCTTAATGCCAAGTCTGTCTGATGCAGTGCTATACCATTGTTCGGGCTGGGAGACTAAGATACAGTATATAGCTATTTATAACAGTGGCCTGGGGTAGAGTAGTTGCAGTGATGAAGTGATGCATTACATAGGACTGGGTCAGGACTCAGTGACTTGCTCCAGGGTACTTTGACAGCAAATTATAAAAGGAAGTCTCAGAAGCCTCTTTCTTCCAGCCAGTATGGATTTAAACTGGCCACACTAAAATTAAACCACTACAGCTGATGCATTGAATTTAACAGGTTTGCTTCAGTGTCTCATACTTAATGAAGATCTAAAGTAAAGAGCCACCAAATATACTGAATATTTTTGTATTTATTTCAAAGTCTCATGGCCACAGGTTGTTATTTGTTATTCTGATTAGTTGCCCGTAGGCAGGTCTTACCTAATATGAATAAGTCAGAGAGCAGGCTCCAAACAGAAAGTCAAGAACAGTCATATGCTGCTGATTGTGCATCTCATTTGGTTAAAACCATAAATGGACAATAAACAAAACCTCATGCTTGACATATTTTGATTAAGTTTCTCTCTGCATCTATTTTTGTGGTAAATGAACTGCATCGACATTGAGCTCAGAGCACAGTGGGCACCCAGCTATTTGAAAAAAGCAAGTCAAGTTCACCAGGGATCAAGTAGACACTATTATCCCGTAAAATATGACAGTATACCTCATTTATGTGAGCAGGTTATTACAATAAAATGTTACATGTTATAGTTTGGCAACATCTTGCGACTGCATTAATTATGACAGGAGGAACGGAGTAAGTAAGGTGACATATTATATAGAGACACAAAGTCCATGTTAGGAGGAGGTTGAGGTGGATGACTAGGTACATAAAATATAGGGCTTTCTCTCAAGAGAGGTTAATTAAATTCCAATGTGTGGCTTGTGTTTTTCAAGCATTCCCAAATGTAACAATGTGGTTTTGTTCATAAACTTGACCAATTAGATTGAGATTCCCTATTGGTAGCTGGTAAAGATTAGTGGTAATTACATCCAGTAGACCTGACAAAAAACATTTATTTCAACAGTACTACTCCTTGTGTGTTGTGACACAAGGAGCCACAAGAAGCCACACAGAAGCAAAAACTCTGACGGGCTACTGATGACCCTGTGATAAATTAGTGACCTTTCTACCTTAAGTTTGTCCATTCTCTTCTTCAGCCCATCCTGGGCCTTGGCCTGCTCCCCCACCAGGATAACATCTCGCGTGGCATCATGAATGGGAATGTCTGACAGGTGGAGGCCCCTGCCCATTAGCTCCTCCAACTTATCAACACGTGGCGATCCCAGAAACATCAGGGAGCAGGATTCAGGCACATGGATCATCTGACCCTTCAACTCCATGACCTGGCAGGGACAGCAATAAAAAGGGAAACAAAAGGTCATTTTGTAAATCCAGCCTTTACTTTTCTCTAACTAATATGCTCCAAAGTAGCACATTAACAGACAAATAATGATTTACTGTAGAGTATTTTTACTACTCGAATAACTGCCTGTTCTGTAATTTCTGTCTATTGTCTATGAATGTGAATAAAAGGGTGAATAAAGAATGAAGCTTTTGTTCAATTCTGACTGAGAGAAACCTGACTTCTTGAACCAATATCGAATTACAGAATTATTTTCCGCTATCCAAGTTAATTGCAGGTCAGTGGAAACATCTCAAGGTCATATTATGGCAACAACTATATACTCGGTCATTTAGCCTTGGAAATATATTAAAAATAATGCAAAGTACTATACAGTATGTGGTCAATAGCAATCAAGGGTTGTGTGTAGCTTTTTCTCTTCAACGTACATTTTTACATTCTGCAATGTTAGTTTTTGTTAACATATGTTAAATTATAAAAGTTAGAATAAGTGCTCCACATAATTGAATGTTCAGAAAATACAGTAGGCCTAAGATCATACAAGTAACTCCATCTCTAGAACAATTTCTATTTTACACAAAACATGTATACGAGCATAAACATTTTTCTGTACTTACATCCCTACACACACAGACACATATGCTTGTCAGCATGTACACAAGCACATAATGTTGTATGTACTGTATAATACAAATCATAATTACAGCAACAGCAGATACAGTAACTATGAAGATATAATGTAGGCCAATCTATATAAAGAACCTGTAAAAACTGGGTAAACTGTTGACCCAGTTATTAAGGACACAGTCCCCATTATCATAGTGCCACTGGTTGGGCCCACACATTTGACCTATGATCATATTCATTTGTAATGGCTTTGAAGATATGAAGTATTTGAGTTGATACACAGGGAAATTAAGAACCAAACGTTTCAGTTATATAAAGACAAAAAGTGCATACATGCACATGCACTCATATTCCTTATGATTAAGAAGAGAGATTGAAATGAGCATGGGTGGGAGATTACAAAGGGAGCTGTTGAGTGAAAACATTATACTGACCCTGTGAATATGGCTCCTAGCTGTTTCATGGTGCTAACTACTGTATCTCTTCTAGAGGCCATCTTCTTTTTCACCTTTAGTGCTATTTCTTTCCACTGCTAAGCCCTTGTTCTGTTCTTTCTTTTTCTTTGGTCTCTTTTTTCCCTGATCTTACCCGGCTTCATTGCTGTCTCTCCTTCTCTCTCAGATCTTCCCTGTCTCTTTGACTCCTTCTCTCTCTTTCTCCATAGCGTCAGATAGATTATTCCGCCAGTGAGCACACTGCAGCCCTGTTTTATTTATAGTACAAGGCTCTCCTAGGTCTGCATAATATATACAGTCTACTTCTATGGACGCATAGTTGTCCCTGCACACAGACACAGAATACAGCTAATAAGGAGACACACATACGTACTGCTTCAGACTGTCTATTTCTACAAAACCTTGGACTCTGATGTCTACAACCCGCAGGGTCTGAGTTAAGGAGTCCCTT
This sequence comes from Monopterus albus, assembly GCF_001952655.1. Taxonomy (NCBI): domain Eukaryota; kingdom Metazoa; phylum Chordata; class Actinopteri; order Synbranchiformes; family Synbranchidae; genus Monopterus; species Monopterus albus. The sequence goes on along the minus strand of NW_018128109.1, from coordinate 286,603 downwards.
TAGTGTGATTCGGTTATTATGAACTACTGGTCCAGCATGCACGCACACACACATACATACATGCATACAAACGTATGTACCCATGCAAGTGTCTGTATGCTACTGAGTGTGTGTGTTCTTAGTCTGTTAACCAGTATATATGAGTATGCAGTAGGAGAACATGAGCTTCTGTTTCCTGAGGATGTGTCTGGCCGAGTGGGAGGACCTACATGCCTGACATACTAACAACCATCTCCATGGAGACTGTAAAATCAGAAAAGCCAAATACAAAATGAATAATCTCCTCTAATGCAGCTTGTACAAATGTAGCATTCTAGCTTTTGTCTGTCTCTCCTCTTTAATTAAACATCTTTATTTGTCTATGTCTCTCTCATTTGTATATACATTCAATAAATAAATGATTAGAGGTACTCACTCTTTAAATTGTAAGATGATTTCAAGTTAAGCTCAAATTACAAATTGATTTCCCACAATAAAGGAAAATTCTGGTTTATTATAAGTTGAAAAAACGTAGATAAATCAACTGGACTAGGTTTCATGATCAGCAGATTCTGGTCCACTGGAATCAGCGGTCTACCTCCACCTGAAGGACAAAGGACATTTTTTTGAGGACAGTGAAATCCAGATCCTCTCTAGAGAACATCGCTGGCTTGAGAGAGGAAACAAGGAAGCTATTTTTGTTGAAATAGAATATCCCTCACTAAATAGGGGTGGTGTACTAAGACACCACTTGTCATCCATCTACAACTCTGTTTTGAGATCTCTGCCCAAACATGCCCACTAGGACAACAGGCGTTGGTCCACAGGGGAGGATTCAAAGACAGGTAACGACACTCACCAATACTGGGTTATAACGACTCAGTCGTTAGGGGAACATTGTTGGCCTTCAAAGGACTGAAACACCACCGATGGGGATACATATCTCTGACTCAACGCCAGTCGGGCAGAACTGATGAAGCCTCTTAGATGAAAGGTGAAACGTCTTCAACCTAAAAACATAGTCCAGTTGATTTCTCTAGTTTTTTTTTAGCTTACTATGACCTGGATGACTGAGAATCTGCATGGACATGTTTATTATAAGTTATTTTTCTAATTCTGACAATCATCTATGATAACATTGTATGCAAAGTAACTGCTAAGATGTGGGAACACTGCAACAGGGCAAGATGCAGGTAACAATCTGACCATGATCATGTCACTCCTTCCCAGATCGCTGCAATTAACATTATATAATATAATTAAAATATGATGCAGTTGTCATAAACACAAGTTACCCTATAAATCTACTTTAATTACAACAGAGGAAATGAAAATTGCTGATTGCCTTGAAATGTTTTTTATGCTTTTTATGCTTTGAGACATCACATTGCTCATATTTTATACACTTAGTGTGCATATCTGAGTTATAGTCACAGGTTATGTCCTTTTATTATTTGTTAAAAGTTAAATTGCTACAAGCAGTCTGATCAGCAACAAAGATTGTGCAGCAACTTGCTATTTACATGAACAACTGCAACTGTAGGTGCACTTTTACTAGACAAGCACAGACTGGAGCAGTGCCTTAAAAACTCCACAATTTAAAGCTAAAGTCACTACACTGTGAAGCTCAGACTTCATTCATTCCTTAGTCATTTTCCTGTGCACACTGTATATCACACTGTATTGCTCCAAATTTGGGTTGCTCTCCATTGCAGCAACAACAGATGGGCCCTGCCAGTGGTCAGTAACTTCATCAAACCACTGTACAGCTGTTTTTACTGTTTTGCTGTTACAGTATCACTGTGTTACTGTTGCACAGTGAACTTCCTTTTAAAAACTGTCGGGGGGGGGGCTTAAGGCTACATAAACTAAGATTAGCACAAATTTGGTTCAATCAAGTAAAATATTGTGTGATCTTCAGGCCCTGTGTTTATTTCCTCTGTAAGAGGAGGCCAGCATGTCGTGTCCTCACCAAGTATGTAATACTGACACATCTTTGTAACTGGTTGTTAAATATTTACACTGAGTTCTGTTTAAGATCATGGCATTGTTACGACAAGAAAAAAAAACACTATTAAAGGTAGTTCTGCACCTGTATCTCTAATAAATCTTCGCAGCTTGCTTGCTTTTTTTTTATAATAAATTTACACTGGAGCAAATTTGTATTGCAATTAAATGCAAGTTTTATTGATTGTGGTCCTTGAGCTTTGTACTTTGTAGTAGTCACTCTGTGTGCATATTTGCATATTGTGTTTATGCACGAGTGAGGTTTACAGTATTTTATACAGCACATGGCTATGTAAATGTTGTTGTCCTCTAGAATAGTAAGGCCAGAGCGGTCCACATTTTCCATATTAAGATTATCAAAATGGGCAGATTCAGGTTGCAATCGCCAACAGGGCAACAGGGAGCTGAAGGTAGAAGGCAGGTAAAAGGAAACAAGGGAGGAAAAACATGTTAAAGAGCAACAGATGGAAATAGGTGCAAAGAGAGAGAGGGAGATAAGAGAGAAACAGGGAGAAGGAGATGCTAAGGACTTGAAAAATGGAAAAGAGGTATGAGAGAGCGCAATGGAGAGAAGGATAGCAGGAGATGGAACGGACAGCTAATGGCTTGTCTTTTGTGAGCAGACTGGCATGTCAACAGACTCATTTGCATGAACAACCACGGAGCAGCAAAGAGTCAATGAGTCACCCTCTCTCATATCTCTCTTCCTCTCTCTCCTCACACAAACAAAATACTGCAATGCTCTTATCTTGTCAGACCCTGGCTACATTGTGCGGTACTCTTACAGTACATCCCACTCTCAGAATAAATCATGTGTACAGCCATAAATGCACACACTTGCCCATGGCATGTAACCAAGAGAGTCACATTACAAAATAAAACACACAAATTTGCACGGGATGTCCTTGTACATTGCTGAGTCAGCAGAAGCTTTAATATGCTGATGTCACTGTGTTAGGTATTTTTAGTCAGATAGATATTGGTTAGGTACTTGTTGTATTAGAAATGTTTAGTGGAGACAGGATGTCTAGTTTAGGCTGTCAAATGCTTAGTCATGCTCATGAGTTTCTACAGGGTACATCTGGTCAAGGATAACTAGAGAGAAAAGTTGATGACTGTCAGCAGACAGGATGTTTAATATTATTATTATGACGTGTAGAACTGTAGCCTTAGCCATAATATTTTCTTATGTTTAATGTCATGACATGTCACTAGATGTCATGTCAGATTGTTTTTAGCTACACACCACAATTAACAGACACACACACATTGATTTGCTTCATGTTTTGACTACTGCTATGACCAGCTGCAAAGCTGGCAGCAGGGACACGTCACGGTTGACGTTCCTGTGTAGAATGGGGCTAGCCCAACTGAAGAGATAAATGTATAGGCCTGGTTTGGTTCAGGGTCTTTTTCATCCTTCAGCTGCCTGTGTGCATGTTGGAGGCGGAAGATGCCTGAGCGTGTAATGTTAATTTTTACCTGTGTTCATTGAATAAATCAGCACTGTGTTGAAGTTACTTGGACTGCCTCGTCTCTCAGAGTTAGCAATGGTAAAAAGAACCGGAAGACTTCAACTGTAAAAAAAAATGCCATCGAAAATAATGCCAAATATAAATCCACTTTAAATTTGATTCAGAGCTTGATATGAGTCTTTGTGAATTAAGCAAGTGTTATAGTGCAGCATCTATGCAAGCATTCATCCACCCATTCACCCATCTATCCATTTTCATCTACTTAGCAGAGGTCAGGTTGTGAGGGCAGCAGGTTTAGGGCACTCTGTGCAGCAACGTTCTGCAGCTCCTCCTGAGGGACCACAAGGCATTCCCAGGTTAGAGGAGATACATAATGCCTCCAGTGTGATCTGGGTCTACCCCTCAACCTCCCACCATTTGGACACGCCCAGAAACCTCCAAAGGGAGGCGCCCTGGAGACACCCTAATCAGATACCCAAACCACCTCAACTGGCTCCTTAGATGTGAAGGAGCAGTGGCTCTACTTTAAGATCCCACCAGATGAGTCCAGCTACCCTATGGAGGAAACTCATTTTGGTCACTTGTATTCACAAACTCAATTTTCTGGCCACTATCAAAGTTTGTGACCATAAGTGAAAGTTGGAATATACACCAACTGGTAAATTGAAAACTTTGCCTTCTGGATTTTTATCATAGTGGTCCACCATAACCCTGGCATTACTGCTTATGCTGCAATAATGAGTCTGTCTGATTCCTTTTACTCTTATTCATGAACAAGACCCAGAAATACAGTACTTAAACTCCTTTGCTTGGGGTAGCAACTCATTACCAACCCAAAAGTAGCAACCCACAATTTTCCCGCACAGAACTATAGCCTTAGCCTTTTAGGTGCTGACTACCATCCCAGTTTGCGCTGTAGGTCCTGGTCTGATGAAGCCAATAGAAACTCATCATCTGCAGAAAGCAGAGAGTAGATTCTGAGATCCCAACACACCTTTTCTCAGCTGCACCTTTAGATCATGTCCATGAAAATCCCAAACAAAGACCAGAGATGGGGGCATCCCTGGTGGAAGCCAACACCCACTGGGAACATACTTGACTTGACTAGAATACAGACACAACTCTCACACTAGTTATATAAAGACCAGATGGCTCATAACAATGGCCTTGGTACCCACTCTCCTGCAGTACCCCCCACAAACCCCACGAGGGACCCGGTCATACGCCTTCTCCAAGTCCACAACACACATGTAAACTGGATAACGCTGACTAAAAACTAGGAGACATTTACATGAGTTAATACAATTCATATTGCTGATTTAAAAAAAAAAAAAACATATATAGTTAATCAATCATACTACAAAAATGAATGAACAATGGGAAAATGACATTCATTATTCCAAAGTATTTTAGCAAAATTGATGAATAACCTTCTAGTTTTAGGTGACAATTGAGGTTCACTGACTATCCACAGCTCGGATTTCTGATTTCTGACTGACTGGCTTAATGAAGAAAAACGTAAAACTCAAGCCACCTAAACATCCGATAACGAGGGAGGTGCTAGGTATACTTTAGCAATCTATGCTTTGCAACAAATAGACCATGGAGATAGCCAGAGGAATGTCCACTAGTAAAGTCACTATTTTTGGAACATTTTTGGGGGAGGCAACAGTGGTGCGGTGGGTAGAGCAGTCGTCTCCCAACTAGAAGGTTGAAGGTTTGAATCTCAGTGCCTGCAGTCCACGTGTCGAAGTGTCCTGGGGTAAGACACTGAACATCCCCCCCCCGGCCTTCGTTGCCCGCGATGGTTACACTAACTAAAGTGAACTTTTATGAAATAGTTGAAAACTTGTTTTTCTTTTTTTTTTTTAGTTTGTGTTTAGTGAGTAGATTAAAAAAGAAAAGTATCCACCTATTTTCTTTATGTTTATCTTTATGCCTAGTTTGCTCCTGCACTGCATTTTCATTCACCCTATTTTGTAACTGTATCAAGGGTAGACCGAGACAAAGAGGGCAGTGATTTTCAAAGCACTCTCCATCGAACAAACAAACCTTCAGGGCTGTGATTTATCTAGAAACAGATCAAAAGTGGTGCTAATATGGAGATTCTCTTTGTACTCGCAGGTGCACACCTGCACACATACAAACCTCACTCAGCAAACCCTGAAAAAGCAACTTGTTAGCTTTAGTTAAATAACAGACATGACAACTACACTCCATACATACTGTTCATACTGTTGTAGGCTGAGACTTTCAAGACCATATCAAAAAAGCAATGACTTATCCTAACCAGAATTTTGACTCTTTGTCCCTAAGAGTCTGGGAACTTCTGGATGTTTACAGCAACAGCACCACTACTGTCGAGGCAGGTGTTGTGATTCACTGATTCTATCTTATTCATGTTATTTATAAGACAAAAAATATATCAGCTTCCACATAAATCTACACCCACAGCCTGGCCCAAACAAATGGCTACAACATTTATATTTTCCCAGTTATTGTAGGCAAAATTCCCCTGACTGGTTACACACAAAGCTGAGTGCATGGTTATTTTTTATTTTAATTCTTTTCCAGGTATCAAAAGAATATATAATATAATCTGACCTCTACCAGTTCAGTGGAGCTGAAGATGATAAATAATAATTCTGGGTTTGTTCAAATGACTGTTAAGCATGTCATGATGAAACTACCGCATGCATTTACTCATCTATTTTTTAAACTGGTGCATTATGCTAAAACTTTGTGTTGAAAATCAACATAAAATCTAGTCTAGACAGTGTAACAACAAGCTAATATGTGTCAGAACGTGCTCTGCTGCTGTTTTATGAAGACATCGAATAGAAGAGGACAATTCATGTTAAAGGATAAGGCTGGTCATTTTCTATATTAACAGTATTTTCAACACTCCCATACAGAAACTATAATCAACAGTGATTTGCCTCTATTCACTGTTAATGTCTGTCGGTCTGTTAGTGCTGGATTAGCTTATTTGTCTGTGCTATAGACCTCCACTCTTGTTCAAAAATTATTAAAAACACCTCAGTGAAACACACCATTGACATTTCTTCATTAGGAAACCTCAGACACGAGTGTGAGGAGCTAGCAGAATGTAAACAAAGCTGAGAGCTCGCACAAAATCTTGCACATGCGCAGTTGTCCCTAACTCATGCTATCTTCACGAAATTATGGCCACTTGGAGCCTCTGGGCAACATAGACGTGCCTAGGGTTTAGTAATGAAAAAATGTCACCAGGTCCAGTGTTGTGTTTCCTTGATGCATTTTTGAACAATGAAGATCTATCACACACATGCTTACTTCAGACACTGTAAAAGATTATGGTAAATAGACTGTATTTATATAGCGCATTTTTCACAGTGTGTTGCACTGGCCAAAGTGCTTTACAGGAGATCGTACACCATTCACCCACACATTGATGACGACAAGACTGCCACACAACGGCACTAGTCAAGCCACCGGGAGCAATTCGGGGTTCAGTGTCTTGCTCAGGGACACTTAGGCATGCGGGGAGACCGGGAGTCGATCCACTAACTTGCTGGTCAGAAGATGACCTGCCCTACCTCATGAGCCACAGCCACCCCATTATAGCTGTTTATAGCCTTTGGGGCAACATTTTAAAAAAATATTAAAGTCTGGTGTTTTGTAATGAGGAAGCCTGTCATCCTGTGTAGCAGTGTGCTTCTCTGATGTGTTTTTAATTGTTTTTGAAAAACCATGGCAGTCTTTGGCTCAGGCGAATAAGCTAATCCAAGACTGACAAACTGACAGACATTAAGTGAGTAGAGGCAACTTGTTTGTTTTAGTGTCTGTATAGGTAACATTTAAAATACTGTTAATATCAAAAATGACCAACCTTATCCTTTAAGGGTGTTGGAAATGGTGGAAACATGATGAATGAGATGGTGTGCTCAGTGGAGACAGTTTGACAGTGTACTCTGTGTACACTCCCCTGGGTGCTGACCACAGTGCTCACACTGAGCACTGAGAGAGAGAGATACGATTAGACCTTTTCAGTAGGTTTTTGAATGCTGCACAGCCCCTATCCTTGGGCAAAGAGAGGAAACAAGTCAAAGTGAAAATCCAATACTGGCCACTCATGTGCACGCATACATCACGCAGTACAGAGGTGTGTGGCCTCTTTACCTTGGCCTGTCGCCTTCTCTCACTGCCCTTTCTAGTGAAAATGTCAGCTCATCCTTCTCCTCCTCTCTCCTTTTTCTCCTTCTCTGCCCAGGCAACACAAGATTCATATGGTAAAAATAAAGAAAAACAATGCACGCTCACAGTGCTCCACAAACACATCCTGCAGCATAAATCTTTCAAGTCACTAGCTGATGGTGTTCAGACCTTGGTGGCAGTGTCTAGATTAAACTTCAGTAGTGCCAGGTCTGATCACTGGTGGCACACACAAGGGGGGAATGGAAAAGGCAGCCAATTCAGTAAGGCCAGTATCAATGCGATGAAGTACCTTTTCAAACTGAGGGCTGTACATGGGGCACGTACAGAACCAAAACACTGATACTTCAGCTACCCCTGAGCTTAAATACAAGCTTGTGGCTGAAATTCCAATCAGTAACTTATATACACTGCCATTCTCATCAATCTGGCATCTAAAAAAGATTTAAAAAAAAAAAAACATAAACAAAAACTATATGGTGTATATACAGTAGGTATTAACAGTAGTGAGCACATTTGATAAATGAGGCAACAGTGATATATAGTGTGATTAGGAAAGCAAAAGAACAAAGTAGAGGTTTCAGTCACAGTTGTAAAGTAGCCTACTGTATAAAATAATTTGCCAGTGATCCAATCTAGTGAAACTGAAAAGGCAGAGCAAAGTTTGTCTTATTGTGGAACTATAATGGAGAAGTGGAAACATGCACAAAGGAAAGACACATAAAAGAGAAAGGAATTTTGAGCTTTTTTAAAGATTTTGACAGATATAAAGACTTTTTAAAATCAATTTTCTGTCTAAATGCTCAACAAAGAAAAAATCAAAAAGAAATGAGAAGAAAAAAGAAATTGTTAAGCAGCAGAGAGGGAGACAGAATGACAGTGAGTTTATGAGAGACACTGAGAAAAAGATGAAAGCTTCAGGGGAGATGTACTGGAGTGGTACTTGAGGTTGGACTGTGAAATGGGGAATCCTGCTGCCACTCCTGTGGGCACACAAAATGCGGCCACGGCAGTGCATTATTATGTGTAACTGTAATGTATGTGTGGAGGATCAATGAGCCTGTGTAGCTACTTTTTGTTGGGATCTGTTCAGATTAATTCACTAAACCCCAGGATTGGTTTATCTGACCAAAGCAAGAACCGAAAGCTCAGTGTACACAAAGCGGAAACACTATCCTAGTCTCTACACTGCAGTCCAAATATCTTAGATGAGAGGTGGCCATATGAATGATTCACTTTTGTGGTGTTCACTCAAACATATAAATGTTCTCATAGCTCCAATTTGCTAACTACTTCTTCCAAACAACAACAGGCAATATAATTGTCAAAAATTGTATTAAAATATAATAACTGAGGAGCTGCAGTGACTAGTCATTCCACAGGCACTGTAGTATGATAATTACATAATAAACTTCTCTTCATATTTTGTACCATTGGATGAATTAAATTTGCTGTGGGAAATTATAACAGGCATTTTTTTACTATTTTCTGAGATTTTACAAACAAAACAATTAATGAAATAGTTGGGAGATGGATAGTCATTAGTTGTAGCCTTAAATGATAAATAAGGGCAGCAGTCCTTAGCAGCACACACATATATACAACAGTTTCAACTGAAATACACTCCTGTTTTTGAGACAAGCATAACAGTGCTGTGGCCAGACTGATCAATTCTGTCAGTTCTGTTTAGCGTAGAGGGAGTTTGGTGCTGTCACTGACAGCCTGCAGAGACCATTCAATCAATAATGAACTGGATATAGCAAACAATTTCAAATGATTAATTGTTTCAGGGAAACTGGAACCAATTCAAACCTCACTGTCATGATCCACAGCACTTCCTTTCTCACGCTGTTATTCTGGTACACTTCACTTCTCTATGCAGCATGTTATTCTGGTACACTTCACTTCTCTACGGTATGCAGCGCTGTATCAGTTCCCAACTTTATTACTCCATATTCACTGACCTGCACAGCATTGCGTGGAACCAGTTGGCCAGTTTATAAGCCAGTCACTAGTACTCAGTCACTGTCAGACTTGTTTGTGTTTGGCTACTAATTTCGCTCACTCTCAGCCTGGGTCTGCAGCTTTGTTTTAAGTATGAACTCTGGTTTCTCCCTGATCTTGTTGTTGCTTTTACCCACCCAACTCTGTTTGCCTGCCTGGTAATCACTAGAGACCGAACTGTGTTTGTTTGTCTCTACTGCAGCATGCTGTAGACACATATCCTCACCTCAGTGTTTGTACATTTCAGTAGCAACTTCTGTACATGTACTTTGTACTTTCCTGCCTCTTGTGTAATGTGTGTTGCGTTATTCATGAGCTAGCAATAGTCCCTACTTTGGTTTATTATCCAAGCCAGCTACTTCTGCTCCATTGTTTTTTGTGCCTTAACAGTAACTGTACCATCTTTACCAGTGTTCTGGTAGTCAGTAGTCAGCTTTTACTCTAGTCATAACTCATACCTGGGTTCTTGCCAGTTTTAGCCAGTGATCCTGTGCTTCCCTTTTACTTGGGTTCATACTTCATTAGGAGTTCTGGTATGA
>NW_018128109.1:269128-276393 GCF_001952655.1 Monopterus albus | reverse complement strand
TCATAGTGTTTGTATTTTGCTCACTTATATCCAGTTATCATTAAAGCTCTGTAATTCCTCATCACAATCTTCTTGTCCATTGTCTGCATCTGGTTCCTTATTTTACCACAAACATGATGCATTCCTTCCATGCAGAAACATTACAAGCTTGTGGTGCTGCCTGTGCTGGAATGGCATTCAGGATAAACAGACTGCCATCAAAAATGAGATTTTTCCTTACCTTTTAAAAAAATAATTAATAGCGGGAGACAACGCTGGCATTCTCTCTACAAGACTAAGAACTCCAGCAAATAATTTATTTATTTAATTATACCATACTTAGACACTACACTCTGTCTTGACATCCATGCAATGGGGACAATTGTAACCAGCTGAAAATGGAATCAAAATGGCTGCCTTCTTTTACTTATTTCATTATTTATTCATTTCTATGTAAAATGGTGTCTCATTTGATAACATAACAGCACAAACATGATGAAATGCTTAAGGTCACTATTTTTACACATAGAAGAGCAACACTGTGGCATTTGGTTTACATATTTCTGTAGTACATTAAATATAGCTATTGTAGATTTCTCCTCTGAGTAGTGTAAACAGAGTTGCTTTCCCAACATGGAACTACTCTCCGGTCAAAAAACATTCTTTGGCAGAGACATATTTTGAATATCCTACCAGCCATGATAATTTTAATTATGGATCGCATCACTCACTGAAGAAAAATAATTCTTCTATGTGTTTTAATACTTTCTGGCTAACAGTGGAGCTCCATGGCACAAACGCTTGAGTGGCACACACAACACTTGTTTCAAGGTTAAATTCATGACTGTTTCTGCTTACTGAGCAGTGAAGGGGACCATATACTCTGTCATAAGAGCTGATCCAATTGAATAGTTTCAGAAACTCCCTCCCCCCACACCTTTCCAGTGTTAGATCAGGTGGTCTCTCTTATTTGTACACCCACAGGAAGAACTGGGCTCTTTTGTTTACCTTGTTAGCATGAGCACTCACTGCTGTTCACTGCCGAATTTGGGCCACACTGCTAATCACTGTTGAACTTGGTTCACAAGTAACGCACCATAACGGCATGTCATGCATTTTCGTTAATACTGGATGTCTGTGCAGATTCTCAGTCATCCAGGCCATAGTACACTGAAAAAATTTAGAAAAAAATCAACTGGACTAGATTTCTAGGTCGAAGACGTTTCACCAGGTTCAAGTAACAGGGAACCACAGTTCAGAACTGATGAAGCCTCTTGGATGAGAGGTGAAACGTCTTCGACCTAGAAATCTTGTCCAATTGATTTTTTCAATTAGTACTGGATATTAAATGGTGTTTTTTTAATCTATCATTTCAGACATACTGGTGGTAGAATTGGTGCTAAGGTAGAGTAGGCTACGTTAGCAGCATGGCTAACCAAAATCCAATGGAAAATCCCAGGCTGGAAAAGTGAATGAAGCCACTTGTGTCGACTCGTCACAATGTGGACGTATCGTACACACCTACAACAACCCCCAACCCAACACCAATGCAACTCCATGCATTACACACACAAGGGAAATGCGTTTCTACCGCAGTCTAAATGCCCACTATGTCTCCCTCTCTCTCCTCTCTGCGACTTCTTTTCTAGTATAACCTGGCCCTTACCATTTCTACAGTAATTCTCTGTAATACATGGTATTACATGTCAGCAACAGTGTCACCTGTTACTACAATATATTTACCTTCTCCTTAGTGCCACCCTGTGTGGTTTCAGGCTTGGTACGAATGGTAAATGGAGACGCAAGCCTCAGCAGGATCCCGTGGAATGAAGGCTCCATCTTGGGTGAGACAATCTCAAAACAGTCCCTGAATGAGAGGCTCCGGTGAGACTCAGGGCGAGCCTGCCTCCTCAGTCCTTCTCCAAGCTGCAGTAGCTCCATGCGAGGCCCCAGGACCAGGTGAAATGGAAAGGCACGGCAAAATGTGGCCAGGCCAATGCGCAGATCACTTGGGTTAGTGGAGAGTGAGGGGGGTGGGCGTTTAGTGCTCAATGAGGCAGCATTTGGGAGGGAGGAGAGGGAAGGAGGACATGTCTCGAGTATTTGGAAGGACAGGCAAACTGTGGGAACAGAAGTTAGGAAAGGAGAAGGAGGGGAGGGAGATGAGGAAGGTGAGGCTGTTGGGGATGCAGTTGGAGTGGGGGTTGTAGAGTCACCATCTGTGTGTTCTGTATCTTCACTAGGCATTAAGGGAGTTAAAGGTGGCACCTCTTCCACCTCAACTTCTGAATGAAAGATGCGCCTGGCAACAGCTCTGATCAGCCCTGGCATGACCAATCCAACAACAGGGGCAGGGTTGAAACAGTGAAGAAGCAACACTTTCCCTCTTGCATGTGTTTCGCCTCGCTCTCCAACTTTGTCCAGTTTTTTCCTCCCTTTCTCCTCCTCATAGGGATCCTTGCACTGGAAGGAGGGGCTCTCAGATGAGGCACGACGCCCGGTGGAGGTGCGAATGTGTTCCAATATGGCATCAAAGCCATTGAAGAAGTCCTGGAGGTTCCCTCCTACTGCCCGAAGCACTCGTTCATTTTCTTCAAAGCAGAGGCCAAAGAATTCCTCTCCAAAATGCTCTCGCAGCTCACAGAATGGTACTCCTAGGAGAGAGGAGATGCACAACACCAATGTCAGAGATACTATATAGAGAACTATACACCTAACCTGGCCCCATACCTACACTATGATTAAGGAGACGTCATTGAATATTTCACAGATTTGCATCTTGGCACACAGGTTTTCAACACTATTCCTAATTGCAGAAATCTGCACTTGGATGTGTGACAGCACCGTTTTGATCTGATTGGAAGTAAAACCCAGGCTGGTATCACCAATACCAATAATTTGTGCAAAAAACACAAGGAAAAGAGATGAGTCCAGACAACCGATGGAGAAGAGGAGATATTAGATGCATTTATAAGGGATAGCTGGATTTATTAACAACAAATGGTGCCACCCTGGTCACATTACTGTGAAGGGACACTTCTGTTGTCAAGACTTTGAACTGTTAGCTGTGGGACTGTGTCCATACTACATGCCCAGGAACTTTTCCCATGCATCTTAGCTGTTGTTTACAGCCCTCCTCCTTGCAAAATGTGCTTTCTTGTATTTTTTGCATTGTATTTCTTGTATAATTAAAAGTTAAATCTTCTACAGTATTGAGCACATGTTACAAAGCTATTTCCTGTGGAGGTTAATAATGTTTTTTTTTATTCTCACTGGCTCAGGTATTTACAGAGCCATATCGCATATGACAATGGCAGGTGGAAGGAGAAGTAGATCCTATCAACCGGGTATTAGACTATACTGATGACAGTGTAATTACTGAATTTAGATATTGGTCTTTTAATATGCGAATTGATCTTAGAACAGGAAAAGTTGGGATTGGAAGCACTGATATTTCAGGACTGATCCACACAACACTAGTGTATAATAATTTCCTGTTACAGTTGGCTTTTAAATGCAACCTAACGTTACTTCTGTGTTGTGATATGTTTTGGCAAATATTTAAATTCAGCAAAAAAATTATTTTAAGCATATATGCCAAAGAAAATCTGTGTTCAGAGGAATCAAACATCAAAGCTTCCTAAAATAATGAATAAAATGAATGAGATAAAATAATCATGTCAGGAAAAACAGGATTAAAGGATTGTAGCTAAATGAAAATCAACATTTAATATAATAAACTATAACATAAAACAAAACCTGAAAAATCCAAAATGTGCAAGTATACAAAAGCAATCTGGGAAGCATTAGTGTAGATGGCACAGAGCACAATTACAGAAACAGCCTGTTCATCACTGAAGTGGTAAACTCAGGTCAGTTTATCATGACACAGACACAAGTAAAATTGGAATGGGATTTAGACAGCCAGATTGGTTTGTCATCAGTGGTGACTTCGGCATTTTACCAAGCTTTCAATTTATTAGTTGATTTATTGTTATTTATATTTATTCCTGTTATTCAACTATGGTCATGAGCTTTGGGTAGTAACTTAAATAATGGAATTATAAATACACTGTGGCCTAAAGAGTTTTCTTTGCAGGATGGCTGTACTCAATCTTTAGGACAAATAAGGGAGCATGGAGATCAAGCAGGAGCTTGGAGTAGAGCTGCTGGGTTCCAAACTGAAAGGAGTCATTTAAGGTTACTTGGGCACAGACACCTTCATTGGCAGCAAGGAATCCTCTGTAAATGTACGTCCAGGCACATCCAACTGGGAGGAGATCCCTCAGAATCCCCCAGGAAGAACTGGAAGACATGACTGTGGAGAAAGATGTCTGGGCTATTTGCTTAGCCTGCTGCCACCACTGCATCAAATCAGTGGATGGATGGATAAATTGCACCAAGTGAGCTCTGCTTTGCTCATGGAAGGCAGTCCCATGTACTGACTGTTTAACATGCCATTGTCTTTTTAAAACAGGCACTGTAATTACACATCAACTGCATGTGTAAACTGAATAAATGGCATAGCAAAAATTTGCTCTGCGCTGTTATTTAGGTAACATGGTCTGAAGAAATTTGTCACAAGGAGATTAAAAAATATGGATGATCTGCAGGCAAAGATGAACAAAAACAGAGGGGAGGCCAAGAAAAGCATAAAGTTAAAAAAAGAGTGATTCAGATAGATACAAAGATGAATGAAGGACAGAGGAGTTAACAGAAAGGACAGGAAGTGAGGACTAGGAGGTAAAAGACTTGAAAGAGACAGGAAGAGCTGTTAGATGGTGGAGAGGGAGGACAAAGCTATACTGAGTGACTCACCAGGACAACGTGTACTTGTGTATTCTCTCTCTTGTTAGGCCAAAGAGACAGTAGAAGCCTTGAGTGAGTCATAAATTGTGTGTGTGTGTGTGTGTTTCTGCATGTGTAAATAGTTGTATATTTGTGTCTGCAAACGCACATAAGCCATGATACTGTATCTCCCCTTTTCATTAAAAGTGTATGTGTGTTTTAGAGGTACATCCTCTGGGGGATGGCCACACACACACCAACACACAAACATTGGTATGGCTATCTTTGTGAGAACAGTCATTGACATAATACATTCCCTACCCCCAACCCTAACCTTAAAGTGTCCATGGCATTCTTTTCTGTGCTTTCTGACCTATCTACAATGTTACAGCAATGAATTATCATCTTAAATGTGACTGAAAGTTCAAAAGTGAGGTGTACCTATGTTTGTTGTACTTCTATGCAGAAGCAACCTAGTCCTAACCTTAACCCTAAAACCAAGTCTTGACCCTCAAACAGCCCCTTGAAGGGATACTAGCCAAAATGTCCTCACACTGTTGGCCATACAAGTACATACACACAAACAATACTAATACTGAAGGATATTAGTAAAAAGGGGGTGGAGTGGAGGAGCTTTGTATGTGTGTCTTGGCATGTTATAAAAATAACAGTTCATTACACTCAGGCTTAAGCAACAAAGGAAGCAGCACAGCCACTAGTGAGTACATACCTGGACTCACAACCAATTTAACGTATACAGAGGAGAACGCCTACCCTCTCTGTCTCACTGTCAAACACACAATAACATACACATCTTTCTTAAATTAACATAGCACTTACCCAGTATGGTGGCCAGGTACTGTAGGATCTGTAGGACATCTTCCTCTGAACCAGAATTTTCTAGAAATGGGCATTTCTCCTCTCTCCTCTTTCTTCGCCTCTCCTCACTGCCCACTTCTTGACACCTGTCAAGAAGCAACACATGCATAGGATAAGCCACAGTTAGCCTTCAGATCAACATATTGGTATTCTAATAGCAGGATATTATTTTATGCCAAAAGCCAGAGTCAAAGACCAAATGCCAGCTTGCACTTCTAATGAATATAAAAATATGGTTATAAGTATGGTTCCTCAGATTTATAATTGCTCATTGAAATGTTTTCCAAGGGCATTTTTGTTCACCTCTTAATCTGGTTTGGACGGATGCATGTCACAGAAACATTACAATTTAATGGAGATGGGCAAAGAAACCGGAAGGACATATTCAAAGCAGCAACCTCATCATCACTGTTAAAGTAGTTTCTTTTAGAAAAGTAAACCTGTGTGTTTGAAAACACTTCTAATAAAGTACAAATTTCACTTTGTCTTGTTGTAGTGGATTTTGTTGTCTTTTTCTCCTTATTCTGGGCAGCAAATTGCTAAACAGTGTCACTGGACCTTATACATCCATGCATCAGACAGTGTTACTGTTGAAGGGAGAACCACAGGGGGAACTATGAATATGAGCAAAGATGTGGAAATTTGCTCAACTCAACAATGACAATAATGGAAGAAGCAAGCTGGTCTTTCACTTACATACTGTATCTTTATGTCGTCAGTCACAGAATTAGACTATAGAACATCTGGTCACAAGCTTTTTTTCCAAACTCTACACCACTAATATTGCTAGCAAACAATCATAATAAAGATATAAAACATTCATATTAGAACATGCCTAAAAATACACAAACTCGTTATCTTCTGGGAATTCTGCTAATATTTAGGTCACTCAGTCACATCCACATAGAGACTCAGAAACCAGCGTAACAAAATGACAATTGTGAAGGCCACAGAAAATTCTTCACTGCAGAACAGACTAAAGTGTGTCAAAATATGATTTGCTTAAACCAGGGGTTTAAGAGAAGACCTTTAGTGACAAAAGCTAAGGCCTTGCAGTGAGAATAGGAGTGAAAAGAAAATAGTGTCTGTATTTGTATTCGGTATGTGCAGTATGTGGACAGTGTTAGTACGTGTCGTGCTCGGATGAATCCTCTCTGCTGAGTTTTACTGTTCTGACAGTGAGAGAGATACACAGGCAAGAGGTGGAGGACTGTGTCTATGCCTGCCTGTATGTGTGTCTGAAAAAACAGGGGAGAAGACTCTCAGACACTGAACAGGTGTGTGCGTATGTGTGATAGACAGCCTGAGAAGTGAGAAAAATAGAGCCATAGGGGAGAAAATGAGTGATGGGGACGTCAAAATAAGACAGCAGGTAGACAGCTGGTGACAGAGAGAGTAGCTGAGGATGGCGACAGATAAAAGGGGATGGGACTGAGGAAAAGAAGCAGCAAGACAGACTTACCTGATCTCTTGTTGTCTGTAGAACTGCAGAGTTCGCTGCAGAGCCTCCTGAACAGTCTGTGTCTGTAAGAAGAGGTAAAAATATTACAAATGTGTATTTGTGTGTGTGTGTGTGTGTGTGTGTGTGTGTGTGTGTGTGTGTGTGTGTGTGTGTGTGC
>NW_018128109.1:239129-269082 GCF_001952655.1 Monopterus albus | reverse complement strand
GTCTGCATTTACTGTACATTTTAAAGCTGTAGTAATAATAATAATTTTAAGATGATCATAATACGCTCCTGGCCTTTCAATGTGCGTGCACTGCAGCTGTATTTGACGTTAGTGTCGGTCTAAGCCTAAGAGGGTGGGGTCCGGTGTTATTATCGGTGATATGGCTCAAATGCTGGGCTGCAGTGTCAATACTAGAACACATTGTGCCAGCTGGAGAGGTCATCCTGAGGCCTCCCCCCCACACACTCTGAACAGATACATGAGTAATTCTGTGTGTGTGCATGTGTAAAGAGACACAGAGGGAACAACAGAGATAGAGATTAGTGAGTTGTGGGGCTGTACAGCAAAAACATGATACAGGGAGAAATGAGAGAGACAGTGAATGTATGGTCAGGGCAACAAGTCATTGAACCTAAACAGCTATATAAGTCATGTGTCCCTACCTTTTGGGCACAATAACAACTTGCTTAGCTGCAAGTAGAGATCATGGTTTGGGTTCAAATCAGAACTTAAGGTTTGACTGTCATGGTTACTATAATAAACGCACGGTTCAAGGTACAGAACAATCAAGATCGTGGCTAAAAGAATCAACACTGACTGTCAGTTTGAAATGGGAAACGACCAGTAGTCCAGTGTTTTGTCGACCCACCCATCCACCCTGACCTCCACCCTACGATGACATTGTTGCTCTATAACAGTCACTTGACTTCCTTCTTTGATCCCATCATAATTACTACAGCTGCTAGAGAGTTCACTTGCACAAATAACCTCTGGTGCCATCTTCTATAGGAGGGCAGTCTTGTCAGAGTACAAATGTACACTTCAGTCAGCAGGGGTTTTGAAAAGATGATTATTGTTATATCAGGTTGTGTAAGGTTTAGGCATCATATTGTAGCTAACCACCTAATAAGTAATAAAGCGGACTTGTTTTTATTTATGCTGTAGCGACTTAGAGTGGGCCATATTTCCATGGACTATTAATGATAGTCCATCTAAATATAATAAACATGCATTTACTCCCCGCCACCTCTCTGTGGTAATTCCTACAGTATGTGCCTGTATAAAACAGATACGATGTTTTGCTATGATAATCTCCTCTTATTGCGTTCTTGATTCAGCTACTCATCCAACACAGAACATGCACATTATAGTGTGTGGACATGGGACTAAACACACTGGCACAAACTGTTATCAGCCACACACATGTGCAAACTCACTATACACATGCATTAGTGTGCACTGTTAGAATCACTGGCATGTTTCCTGTACACACATCCCCATCACACTTTAATCTCACTCGGTCATGGACATAAACGTCCTTAGATGGTAGGATTTGGTTAGCGGCTAGTAGACTAATCCAGATCAACTGGTTGTTGTTATAAGCTGTTTTTAAAATTACTGGCATGTAATCATGGCAATAATGACCATGTGACTGGTGAACTGTTATGAAAAGTTATTCTATTAAAATAAAAGGGTTTCAAGTAAGAATTTGGGTCTAAATTCTCAGACTCTCTCATCCTTTTGAGACACACATGCTTCTCATCTCCTTTAATTCTATCCTTCTTTTCTCTAGTTCACATCTTCTTTACCCAAACCACTCTCTCTCCTTTGTTTGCTCTGTTTCTTTACCTTGGGACGGGAGCAGAATCTCACCAACTTATCTCCTCTTGCTCTGCACTACTTTCTCTCCTTGAGGGGATCAGTTGTACCTTTCTCTCTATATGTGAATCTGCCTTTCCTGGCTATTTGTGCGATTGATCCATCCAACACAAATACACATGCATACAGCACAGTGGACCCGTCGACCTGCTCCATATTTCTATTAGCCTGTCCCAGTGTGGTATATGGTCACAGAGCCGTGGGTGCTGGTGCTTCAGCACAGGTGGAAAGCTACCACTGCTGCTGAAGAAAATAAGCAGTCATATACCAGATGAGACCTTGCAAGCATGAGACAAATCAGGCCTCTCTGTCAGGGAGGAGGCGAGTAATAAAGCTGGAACAAAGAAAACAGCTATGTTGCAACCTGCTTTACATCAGGATTGTTGAGCATGTCTCTGAGCAGAGTTCAGCAGTTAATGTCACTGTGAAGCACTGCAGAGTTAGCAGTATACTGCAGCAGTGCATCGGATCTGGCAGAGGTGAATATTTTGCCCTGACTAGGCAAAATATTTGATGATATCTTGGTGTTGTTACTAAAAAAGGTTGAATGCACTTTCTGTAAATCCCTTTGGACTAGAGTGTCTGCTAAAGCAAAACAGATGCATTTCAGTATGATACTGTCACTAGGGTTAGTTAAATAAATTCTGGACAGTTTGGTAGATGACAACAGTGTGCTTTTAAAGTTAATAAGAAGGAAAACGTGACTAAGGCTATCCTCATGCCTTTGTTAGTCACAAACCCATTGTGTAGCTCATAGGCTGTATTGTATTGTATTGACTGAGTTATAGCCCAAAAAGTCTTTGATTACAAACTATATTGTATACTGGTATGATATTTTCAGGATTTTTTAGAGAGCAGAAAATAGCCAGTGGAGCTATGATTGAATATTCTTTTCTGGTATGAATGAAATCAGACGTGTGTGTATAGATTAGAACGTTCACGTTACGAAATGGGCCTCAATGGTAGAAGGTAGCAGACTTACCAGAATACACACATTAGCACACATACACACACACACACACTTGTCTCACACGTTTTATATTTGTGACACCCAGAACCTTTTGATCAGCATCATGGGTCACTAAGCTAATGGCCACCTTCAATGTGTATACACAAATCTGAGAGAGCGAGAGACAGAAAATGAATGTTTGCGCACATGTAAGTGTGTGTGCGTTGCTTCTGGGTCAGTGTGGTCAGGGTGAAGACAGCCACAGAGAGCGTGCTCTGTTTTTTTTTTGTCACGGTCCATTGCAATCAACAACAGACACTGCCGCTGCACGCAGCCACTGTGTGTGTGTGTGTGTGTGTGTTGCCTTGTTTTTCTGTACTTGTGCATCCTGAAAGTTACTATCTTTGCAGGGAATGGAGGCTGGTCCACACAAAGTAGTACAATGGTAACAAGAGCCATAGTCCTACAATCACATGAACTTGTTTCCCCTCTGATACGTCACATTTAAATTTTACGAAAACGATGGGGTGTAAGGATAGAGGAAATGTCGGCTTTCTGGTGAAGGTTAGTGTAATACCGCTTTCCCACCAAAAGTACTGTGTATGCATGGATTTTTATACCCAGCTAAACCAGCCTTTAATTGGCTCCTGACAGCATTCCCACTGCAGACCGACCCAGCTTGGCTCTCACTCTGTGTAGACTGAACCATGTTAGAGCACTGACTCGAAAGAAGACAGATGGAATTTATGACTGAGATGACAAAGAATCGCTGAAATAATCAACAGAGAAAAGCCTTCATTAGCGATAGATACTTTATGTATTAGAAATGTGGTGACAATCCTTGGTGACAATTGCTGAAGTAATGACGACGTATGCATCATTGCGTGCGTTTGTAAGTTGAGCTGAGCTTGGTTTTTCCATTGGTTCCAGCTAAAGGTGTGCCAAGGCAAAGTGGATAACGACCCATATCGATTGCCGTCATTTGCATTCTCACTGCCGTCAAAAGCTGAGGTGTGGCAAGTTTACATGGGTTTTTTGGGCAGTGGGAAAGGGGCTTTAGTATGTAGGGACCCAGTAAGTGATGAAAAATAGGGTGTGTTTGTGTTGGGATGGACTTTGACAGAGCAGATTTAAACTTTGCCAAACGACCACACGGTAAATTTTTCAAAAGCATGTTTGTCTCCTTTTGAAAATACAGAAAATGGCAGTTATGGTAGACTGCAAAGGTTAATATACAGTTGCAAATTAACCTACAGTATAGGCTGACAGATTTTCACTCATAACACAACCCTTTTTAATTCTTTGTCACACACACACATTTGTACTTCTATCTTTGTGAGGACACTCATTGACATAATGCATTCCCCAGCCCTTACCTTTACACCTTAACCTAAACCTAATTCTAACCTGAACCCTTAAACCAAGTCTTAACCTTCAAAAAGCTGTTTCAGAAAGTGACGACTGGCCAAAATGTTTTCACTTTCCAAAAATGTCCTCACTCTGTAGGAAAATACCTTTTGGTCCTCCCTGTGTAGCAAGTACAAGAACACACACACACACCTGACTGACAAAAAAGACCTTGTAAATTTACCATTCCTCTGTCCCTGTGACCAAAGCACATCATGATAATGACCCTTACATACAGCATCTGGATAAAAAAGGTTCCATTAAAGCCAAGCTTATGCTGCAAAAATGCACTTACAGGCAAATAAACCCATACTTACATTCAGCACAGAAACACACAGTCTGCAGTGTTACCTATGTGTTACATATGAATGCTACTGAAACCTGTCATTAAGTGTTCCTGCTGGCCTGTTTATTCAGACCTATTAAAGATCGGGGCTTATTAGGGAGACCGCTCTACTACAGGACATCATGTCAGAAAAGCCTGATCATGTGTTTACCATCCTGTGCCATTTTGCCAGTTGCTGGAGCCACTAAAACAATTCAAAGTCAAAGAGCAGTGACTAGCGAAGACATTAAACAAGGTACCATAATGATAGGTAATCTTTTCTCAGGACACACTAAAGATGCAAGTAAACATCTGTAAATACTGCACTTACATTCTACAGCTGCCCAGCAAGACAACTGCACTGAGATGCACATGTTGCCCCATGTTGTGTAAGAAGTTATCTAAAAACAGGAACGCTCAGTGTAGTAAGCAGGTTTTAGATCCACCTAGTCATCAAAAGTAGATTAAAGCAGTTTTAATTGCTGCGACCATAACAAATGTAGAAAAAAAAATTATATATACCTGAGAGTTTGTCACTTTTAAATACAGGCAAAACTCCTGTGCATCATTGTTAGTAGGCAAATGCACATTTTGTTTTGGCTTAATATTGCTGAGTTTTTACCCTTGAACAAGAGACCAATCTTCCCATTTTTTACTGATTTTCAGTCTATTGGCAGGAACCCTTTGCACTAACCATAAAGAATTTTAGATTAAACTAGTCTGAAGCAGTTATATAAACTCTGGTTGGAAAACATTTGTTTGTTCATTCAGTCATTTTACACTGAATCACCTTTTATTGTGGATTTTTATTCAGATCTCATTTCCTGATATGGTTTCATATTTAGCCATTTATTCGGGAATTTGGAGACAGGCTGCCTGAACTCTTTGTCACACGATCACTTATTTCATCAACAGGAAAACATGATATGGTATGAATGGCAACTGTCATATCTTAAACAGTTTTACACTTACACTAACTGGCTTTCAACTTCACATTCCTTGACTGTGCAGCCACCTTTCATGTTAAATTTTAAGTCCTCTCTCATGGCATTTCTGATTTCCACACATCTTGAAAATCTGACCCTCTACCTACTTATGGGTAGATTTCATTATTGAGTAACTACATAATAGGGGCCACATTACAGAGGATGCAATCAAAATCTGTCAGTCTGATATACCATCACACAGGACTGTGCAATACCAAATGCCCTAATCACACGCCATCCATTACAATTGCACTGAGTTCGAAAAGCTGCTTTACAGCTTGTACTACAACTGAGACAGACACACAGACAGAAACAGGCTCATTGGTCACACTCTTCCATTACATATACACGGACAGTGCATGGGCATTTTTCTCTGTCTCTCCTTCACAACATATTTATTATATAATCTAACAGATGATTCAGAGGCCAAAGATGAAGGTTTTTTTTTTCATAGACAGCACAGAACACAGCCTATCATGGAATTGTGGCAAAATTAGCTGAATAGCTGATGTCCTTTACTGGTTCAAAACTTTGGAGACAGCTGTGCCCAGTGGTATGGGCTAAATGCTTCTAGGTGTTTGTCAACATACTGACTGTTTCTCAAAAATTAAAAACTGACCAACAGACTGATTTATAATAACCAGCTCTAACTGTACAAACTAGACCTAATTTTTGCATACTTTGGTGGAATGCACTGCAAATGTATGGTAAAATCATGCATTTCTATATAGCATAGGATATTATTAATTTTACTGTCAGGCAGCCTAACGCTGATGACAGTCCTAGTGAACATTAAAGTGTTTATGTTGGAGACAAGATGCCTTTATGAGTCTCCTACAACTTCTATAGGATGGCACTGATGGTGGTACGGGAGGCCTACCGTGGGTGAGGTCAGCCGCTTCAGGCTCTCCCCAAGCGAGTCCAGGTTCACCCGTCTCCTCCTGGTGACCTTCTTGTGGGGTCCACCGTGTCCTTGCTGCTCCGGCGGGGCTGCGGCCGTTCCAGAGCACCGCTCTGTGGGAGGATGGGAAGGAGGAGAAGGAGGAGAACGGGCAGCCTCGACTCTCCTCCGCCGGCTCCAAACCTCCGTCCCCTCCGTCTCCTCCGGGGCTTTCGAGCCCGCAGTCCGAGCCCACTGAGCTGCTGAACGACTCGGAGGAGATCTTGCGCGACGACGAGGACATGGTTGTGATGAGGAAGAGGAGGAGGAGGATGGTGATGATGACAGTGATAGTGCTGAGGATGACGATGATGATGCTACAGCCGGTTCCGTACCACGTCCACCTCTACGCCGGGGAGTCATCAGATTGTGGGGGTTTGAGAGGGATGGTGAAGGGCTGGCTGGGTGAGGGGGGGTGAGGTCAGTCTATATAATTATGTATGCATATGAGATGTGTGCCTGCGCGTTTGATGATGTCCTGGTCTGTCTGTGTGTGCAGATGAGATGTGTCTGTCTGCGTGTGAGACTCAGCAACCTATTGAGAGGGAGAGAGAGGGGGGTCGAGAACGAGAGAACTAATGGCACGCAAACATTTATGTAAGAGGAGGAGGTGGGGGGGTGTCGTCTCTTAAAAATCGTTCTCCTTCAAGCCACTCAAAAAACAAATCCCCGAGAGGACAAAATCTTTCTAAAAAAAATTCCTTCGAATAAAATATACAAACTATTTTAAAGTACCTTAATTAACAAAACTGCAAAGCAGAAATCTGACAAAGGTCACCAACATCCACAACGTCTTGGTCCACCACGGTAATTCCGACACGTTAGCGTCTGCTCGTTTTCTCCCCCCCTTTTGCCGGAGAAAAATCCCCAAAGTCACGCAGATGTGTCTGCGTCCCTCTGTCCTCCTTCTCGTCCTCTGCGACAGCGGCTCTCCTGTCTGTCTGCCAGCTAGCCGTCCTCTCATCATTCATCCATCTTCCACTTATAGCCTGTTTCTTCACCTGCTCCGCGGATTTTGTCGTCCTGTCACTTGTGGTTATTGCTGGGAGTGTGATGGGTGGAGGTGCGCGAGATGGGGAACTGGGAGAGAGAGCGAGCGCGAGCGAGCGCGGCCAGCCAACAGCAGCACGCGCCGGCGAAGTGCTGCGCAGATCCGAACGGTCCACCGAGCTCGTGCCGTGAAGTAGACTACGAAGAGCAACCAAAGAGGATGGATAGATACAAATCATTTAGGTTACACAGCAGTAGAACGTGGCCCAACTTATCAGCCAGATGACATGACTGTATCAATAATCATAACCTATTAATATGTTATTCCCAAATCGGCCATTGCATAACGAGTAGCCTGCTTTTTTCTATTAGTAGTCTACTTTCTAAAGTGTATATCTTTGTCAGTGCTGATACATCTGTACTTTTAGCCTAGTCAAGTTAAAGTTTGAATGCAGGAATGAAGTATTTATATTGCTGTACTGGCTACTTCTTCCACCATTGCACATCCTTTATATATATATATATATTAAAAATATCATTCTGATGTAAAAGTACGGTTTGGTCTCCTGGTCTCAGCTTGTAATGCGGCTGCAGCATGTAGTCCACTGTGTGCAGTGATGTGAGCTTATGATGCAGAAAGAGATGGGTCAGTAGGGGAGCAGTGACAAATTTCAGCACCGGGGCAAACAAACAAGGTCACCCAGCTATGTTTGTATCCAAAAATGTAAATAAAAGAAACTAAATTATAACCATTTGGTCAAATGTTCAGTAATTTTTCCATTTTATTTCTAAATTGTGTTGTTTACAGTTTCCTATACTAGTGACAGATTGGCAGGCAAACAAACAGGTGATTGTTCTTTGATAAACCACCTGGAAATGGCTGTCCAGTAAAATCATATTTCATCACCATCATCAAACTACAATCATGGCCAATAAGACAAGTTCAAGGCAATGAGCCAAACGTGTTCAACATGGATTTCAAGGACCAATGTACCTCCACAGGCATATGATGGAGCTGGCAGCAGTGATACATGCTTGTTGCCTCCCACTGGAGAACAGGCTGGTGTCTGGCACTAATCACAGCCATGACCTTGACCTCGATTGGCAGAGCATGTCTGTTCATTAAGAGCCCCAAAGGGACAAGCAGAGAGACAATCAAACAGACATGAAGCACCATTCAAGTGAATGCATGTGCACACATACACACCATTGTGTAATTTCCTGGAGGTCCTACTAATTCATTTGACTTTCTGGAGCAGCATGACCCCAATACATTGCACGGAATGTGGCTCCCTCTCTCTCACCCACATTACACACAAGCTCCATCTCTCTTTCCCGGTCACTTGCTCTTAGCAATCAGTCTGCCATCCATCAGTAATAATATGGACATTTAATAAAGTCAACTCTACAATGGAGTAAATAGTGTTCTAGAGAAGATAAGCCCACTAGCTGAGAGACTGCCTCAAGCTGGCGGCCAGCCATCTACAGCTGAGTGTAGACAGGGCAATAGCTCAGTAACTGTGTTGGAAGGAAAATAGATGGGCAGTCATACTAATCTCATTCAGTAGGTACATCAAACATGGGTGACATCAAACTTTATTAAGCAGTCCTCCCCTCAGTCTGTCATAATAATTACACAACTGATAACTAATCAAGAGAGTCAGACAGTAACAAATGTCAGTGGTTTATTAGTCAAATAAATGCTTTCCTGTGGTAGCACTGCATCTGTCTTGTACACACTGCTGACCTTTGTTTTCATAACATAGATAAGTATCATGCTTTGGCTGTTCAATAGCATCACTATGAATGCAACAATTAAATTACACATGCAGATGAGGAACTGTCTTTCATTCTGAATGGTTTAAAATATTAATCCATGTGCAAGCAAGATGCATGAGACTCATTCTAAGGCTCCAGTTTTATTTAGGGTATATTTTCATAATAATATCTGGTAATAAATGTGACATTATTCCAGTAAATACATGAGAAGAGAGGGAGGAAATAACTAGCATGTTTTACAGACAGATTTACAGTTTCATTTTATGCACAGCCCTGCATATTTGCACGAAGACTTAAAGCCTGGATTCACTTGAAAACAAACAGAGAAACAAACACAGACCAACACACAGATATTTCAAATAAATGTATGTAAAAAGGGAGAAAACTGTATAAAGACACAATCATCGAGGAACAGACATATGTTCAGAGCTTAAGCCGTCAAAATCTGAAATACATGTAATGTGGAAGGCAAGAAGATAAGAAAAGATTCAGCTCCATGACACGCACCAGTGAGTCAAAACCAGAGGTAAGCAGTCAGACACACTGAAATGTAAAACACAACCAAACATTCATTCATGTGCCCAGAGACACACACAGCTTCAGCATTTCATTGCTCGGTACCACTCACTAGAGCTTTTAGATCTTGTAGTTCCCCTGTGTGTGTGTGTCTGTTTTACTGCAGACATTGTGGTATTGCATCATCTTTCTGTCAAAATATGCCTCATGTCCACTAATGATGCATGACTGTGTAAAGTATAAAAAGAATCTAGAAGGACTTGAGGCAGAGAGGGAACGAATGAGTGAACGAAACAAAGCTTCTGAGGATAAACCAGCATAGTGTGAGGGGCTGAAAAATAACATTAAAAAAGGGAATGTGTGTGTGTGTGTGTGAGAGAGAGAGAGAGAGAGAGAGAGAGAGAGAGAGAGAGGCAGAGACAGGGAAGGAGAAATGACTGTCTCCTTCATAAATCTTCCCCCAACCAATCTAATTGGCTATAACCATAAATCAACTCCACACCAACTGTGCTGACTTTAACCGTGAAGCTGGACCTCTCTGTCACTTGTGCAACATAAATAACCTTCTGTACTGTCCCACGGGAAAGGACAAGCAGGTTGTGGTGAGAAAAACAGCATTACAGATTCAGTTTCTTGAAAAGGATGATGATCTGACCTTTAAATAGGTTTTGAGAGTGTGTGTGTGTTGCAAATGGGTGTGGGGCAATAGAGGTGGTTAGTGCTGATTACAAATGATACTGGCCCTCTGATGAACATATACAGAAAGTGTTCTGACCCTTTCAAGTTTAACACATTTCATGTTTCAGACTAATCTTAAAATTGTTTTTTTTTCCTCATCAATCTACACACAATACTCTATAATGATAAAGTGAAAACAGGTTTTTCAAGTGTTTTGAAAATGTTTTAAAAATAAAAGACTGAAATGTCCCATTTACATAAGTATTCAGACCCTTCACTTGGTATGTTGTTAAAGCACCTTTGGTAACAACAGCCTCAACTCTTCTTGGGAATGAAAATACAAGCTTGGCATCTTTCTTTTGGAGATTTCTTCCATTCTTCTTGGCAGAATCATTCAAGGTCAGCCAGGTTGGAGGTGGAGTGTCGGTGCACAGCTATTTTCATGTCTGTCCAGAGATGTTCTGTTGGGTTCAGGTCCAGACTCTGGCTGGGCCACTCCAGGACTGTCCCAGTTTTCCTGAAGCCACTCCTATGTTTTCTTGGCAGTGTGCTTCAGGCCACCATCTTGTTGAAATGTAAACCTTGGCCCATCCTGAGCACTATGGACAAGGTTTTCATTCAGAATTGCTCTATATTTTTCTGAATCTTTCCCTCTATACTGACTAGTCTCCCAGTCCCAGATGCAGATAAACATCCTTGCACCATGATGCTGCCACCACCGTGTTTGACTGTAGAGATGGTATTAGTGAGGTGATGCTCAGTGCCTGGTTTTCTCCACACACACTGTTGGGAATTGTGGCCAAAACAGTTCAGTCTTTGTTTAATCAGAACAGAGGATTTTGCTTCACATGGTCGGAGAGTCCTTCAGTTGCCTTTTGGCAAACTCCCAGAGAGCTGTCATGCGTCTTTTAGTGAGGAATGGCTTCTGTCTGGCCACTTGACCACAGAGGCCTGATTGGTGGAGTGCTACACTGATGGTTGTCCTTCTGTAAGGTTCTCCATCTCCAGAAAATAACTCAGAATCTCCCTCATAGGGACCCTGGGGTTCTTGGTTACTGGTCTGACCCCAATTACTCAGTTTGTCTGGGTGGCCACATCGATGAAGACTGGTTGTGGTTCCAAATCTCTCCCATTTAAGAATAATGGAGGCTACCATGCTCTGGACGCTTGCAATGTTGCAGAAATATTTTTGCATCCTTCCCCAAATCTGTGTCTAAACACAATCCTGTCTCACAGGTCTGTGGACAGTTCTCTCGACCTCATGGCTGTTTTCCCTCAGACATACACCACCCACTATGAGACCTTATACAGGAGGATGCACCACAGCTCAATTTAAAGTGTCATAACAAAGGGTCTGAATACTTATGTGAATGGGATATTCTCTTTTGTTTTTAATAAATTTACAGAACACTCCAAAAACCTGTTTTCACTTTATCATTGTGGAGTATTGTGTGTAGATTGATGAGGAAACATTAAACTGAATCCATATAAAGATGAGTCTGAAACATAAAATGTGGAAAACCTGACAGGGTCTGAATACTTTCTGTACTGGCTGCATACAAATAAATTATCCATACTTCATTGACTGTCTAGCCACAGACACTATGGTCACTGTTGATCTTGACATTGAAACAGGTCTTACCAAGGTGATAAGTAACAACACACATTGGTTCCTCCTTAGGGAAATTAATTTTCTCCATGTACCTGTGTCCTTGCTAAGAGGCATCTGGATCCTACAAGAAAAGGACCATCCCCTCTAAAAAAAAAAAGTTTCCTTTTATCAATCACTCTTGTTCAATGTGACTTAAAATAAGTGCAAGCCTACAATATATCATCAACTTAAATGGCCCTAGTGTTAAAGTGTTCAAGGCATTACAAGAGTCAACAGCTCTTTCCTGTGGATTGAAAAATAGCTCAAGGGTGATTGTCCTCTTTCTGCAGTGAGAGTTAAAAATATTAACGTCACAAGGGACAAAGGGTAATCAAATAGAACTCACAGAAGGTTTAGATTGCACCGCACGATTCTAGATTATCCTTCATAGCATATATTAACAACTTTCCTGCTACAGAATCGATTGATCTATTTCCGTGACTCTCCTAGATAGCGTCTCTTTTAGGTTTCTAAGAGGGACTGATTCATGAAGGAGAGCCCCGTCTCTAAAATGCTGATTGTAAAGCCTTTCCCCCTGTGACAAAATATATAAACTGTGCTATAAAAAGCTAATCAAAATCTTCATCTTTTGTGATTCACACAAACTCAGCACTAACCAAATGCACCCATGCACCGCATGGTGTTTAAGATGAAAGCTGGAAATGAGGTGGGTTTCTGAAGTGATGAGCTAATCGCAGCCAAAAGCATAGATGTTAAAAAAATTAAAGTTGAGGTTGCATGCAGGGGCAAGGTGGCTGATTGCTCAAGTCATGAGAGAAGTGGGCGTTGGACACGGTGTGAGGGTTGCTGTGACATGCCTGGCTCTGACACTGAAACCACTTAAACGACAGCTGCAAAAGATGATGAGGCCTCAGCATAGGAAATTAAACCCCAAACCTGGGGAGCGGGGGAGGGCACTATTGGCAAAAGAAGCCTGAACAAATGGAGAGTACCCTAGCTGCATTGTATTGCTGATACAAGGCCATGTGTACTGGGATTTCTGGAACCAAATATTTAGTTACCCACAGTGGATTTCTGAGCTTTTGTCTGGGGACCAAAACTTCTTGGAGGGCCCAATCTGCACCCAGACGTCCGTTTACCTGCCACTGCTCTAGATTCTTATTTGATACTGAAATACAGTACCAATTATAGTTTGGACACACCTTCTCATCCTATAGTTGATCTGTACTTCATTGTAGAATATTGAGGACAAAACTGAAATATGTTGGATTTATGTACTGTAGTAAGAAAAAAATGTTAAAGCAAAGTTTTTCCATTTTAGATTCTTCTCAGTAGCCACTGTTTGCCTTGATGACAGCTTTGCACACTACTGACAGTATGTTAACCAGCTTCATGAGGTTGTCACCTGGAATGGTTTTCATTTAACAGGTGTGTTTTGTCAAAAGTTAAATGGTAGAAATTCTTGATTTATTAATGTGTCTAAGATCAACAGAAACTCTACAACAGAGTTCATTAGAAGCAGCAACCCCTGAAACAGCCAGTTAATATTGCCTCAGATCAGAGCCCACATCAATGCTGCCTGCAGCTCACATACTGTAGCACACACATCTTGTTACCGGCTACTCGGAGGACACGGCATCAATCAGGCTTTCATGGTTGAGCTGCTGCAAAGAAACCACTACTGTAGGAAACCAGTGAGAAGAAGAGGGACCACACATCTCTAAGTGGCATTTGACCAAGAGAGCCAGTCATGGATTGCTGCATTAAATGACTTGGCCTCCACAGTTACTCAAACTAAACCTGACTGAGATGATATGGGATGAGTTGGACCAGAGAGTGATGGAAAAGCAGCCAACAGGTGCTCTCCAAATGTGGGAACTCCTCCTGAAATTATCTAATCAAAATATAGTTACTGGGAAGAATCAAAAGTTTAAAACACTTTGCTGTATTAGTTTTCCATATATACTATTTCATTGTTTTATTAATTATATGAACCAAGCGAAAACCTTATATGCAAACCACAGTGTTTAAGTATTATTTTATTATTTAGTATTAATACATAATAAGGGAATGACATTTAGCTCTAGATGGCTATTCAATGTAAAGGAAAGGAGGCATGAAAGGACTTCTGGCATGTAACACACAAATACATGAATCAAAATAGAATTACATTATCTAAGTTTCATTTACAGTAGGTAAAAATCTTATCAGATTACAACTTCTAGTGGGAATTTTACATCAAATTCTTAATTTGTGGGTCTAACAGTGTCTATACCACGTTCACCAAATGTGATTCCTGCACTTGGAACCACAGTGTTTCTGTATTTGTATGTGTTGTCCTTACTACTAAAAAACAAGTGTGCATCTGTCTGTGAATGTGTTCAACTAGCCCTCAGTCTTGGTGCAGTCATATGGTTTCCACCACTGTGCGAACTGCAGGACCTTTTTCCTCTGATCATCAAAGTTCTCTCTTATCAACTTTCTCCAACGTCGTGGCTCCAAGTCCAGCATGCCTCCTACCACTTCCTGTGAGGGAAAGACGCACTCATCATATTGAAATCTTGCTGGTATTGGCTAGTGTAGGCTGCATTTGGCAAATGTTCACTTTTTCTCTATGGCCACTGAACTGACTGAGGCAGAACAAGGGGAATATTTTCCACATCTGTCTGGCCATTGAGAGACATGAACGACGAAGTGCAAAACAACCAATCATGGCTATTGCCCTCTATGTCACCAAGATGTGTAGTGACATTTCTGGAGAGGTGCACGCCAGGCTACGGTGTAGGGTAGGAGGCTATGTGTTACCTACGTCACACCTACAGTGCAGATTCAACCCAGAACCATAAATTAAGCTTTAGAGTCAAGGTAAAGCTGTGACCCACAGTCACACATGGCCAAGTTTTGTAAAATTCCTAGGATCAAATAAAAGTGACTTCTACTAGCTAAAAAAATAAATAATAGCATAATGGTGCACGAGGCATAGCTGCCTTACACAAACTGACCTTGCCAAAGTAATGGGGGAACTTCTGTTCATTTTCAATGACATGGGCAAACCCTCCCTGGAGTCCAAAATCTACAGCAAAGTAGGGTAGACCACGAGGAACCTAGGAGGGGGCAATCCGCAAAACATTAACAATAATTAACAAGGACAGGAAAATATAAGAACAGAAAGGAGAGAGAGAGGAAAGACAACAAATATGAAGTAAAAAAGAAATACCACTCAAAAGAGATATTATAGAACGACAGGACTAAACAACAGAAAGAAAAAGAGAGCGTACAGCTCGGCGGATGTCTTTTGAAGAGAGGTCAACAATCTTCTTGTTGATGGCCCATTCCTCATCACACTCCATAAGAGCTTTCTGGAGGCACACAGAAGCAGCTGTATTACTACAGTTGAGAGGATAGTCAGGTGATTTTTGTGCAGTGTAAGACTTGACAAAATGAATGTAATCTGAATGACAACACACACACACACCTTAAAGTATATGGGTGCCATATCGCCCAGCTCTCGGGGTAGGGGGATACACTCTAGGACCATGTGTCGTCTTCTGTGTAGGTTCATGTGTGTTTCCATGAACACACAGTCCAGCTCCTGGGACTCAAACATGCGCACCAAGGTTCGCCGGAACAGCTGAGGACACCAAAGCAGCACAGAAGTGAGCTCAATTACATTTTAATGAGTTTTGTTTGAGCTAATCTGACATGAACCACCTATGTAAAACAGCGGTTATAGAAGCTGTGATATTAGCCTGGTATCGACAGGACTTCTGGCACTGATTGGCTAACCTGAATTTCTGACCAAATATCCTCATCCAAACCGGTGGCAGAGCAGTGATGCTGGAGAGGACAGATGAGACAGTGACCCTCTGTCATCGACACTCCTGCAGGCAGGCTCAGGTACACCTGAACACAAGGATTGCAAATATGTCTATATATGTACTTTTTTATATCTTGTTTTTCTTACCAATAGTCAGAAACTGGAAGTATTTGGGTTTTAGACTGTTGGTCTGACAAAACAACACAACACCTTCCTCACCTCGTCTCAAAACCTTTGCATTCACAATCCCTTACCTTGCTGCCTAGCGCCACTACGAGGTGCTTTTGGAGCTCTTGGCTGCTGAAGCAGTGGTGGCATTTCTCCATTGAGGCAGCCAGCCTCCTGCTCTCACCAATGGCTCTGTTCCTCATCCTCTCCTCTTCCCTTCCCTCGCCCTCCCGCTGAGCTGCACTCGACACAAACATGTCATCCAGCGTGTAGTTGTCACCATCCGTCTTCCCCATCATCTGGAGAGTTGAGTGGAACAGAAGTGGTGGTGATGGGAACGACGAGGAGATGGAGTGGAAAAGTGGAAGACGAGAGAGAGTTGGTGAGACATGGCTGGAGTGTGATTATTCTTGGCTAAGCCTAGTGTATTTTCTCTATTCAACAAAACATTATGAGGGAACAAGTATAAATAATTACACTACTGTATGTGCTTAGGTAAATGCTAGTTGGTGGTGTATTATAAATCAGCTGTGGGTGTGCTTTATTGATAAGGAGATTAAGTTTAGCTTTCACTTTGAATTTCAGGCAAAAAAAATAATTAAAAAATTCTACACTGACGCGTCTTAAAAAAGAAAAAGTCATGGCAATGCTTTAAAAAGCACTGTAGATATAGCGACTATCCTTAGAAACTGGTGGTAGATTCATTAACTGGTGTACGTACCGTAGGTGCTGACGCAATATTACCGTCTGTGCCGTTTACATGCCATATTTGTGTGCGTGTGATGTGCCTGAACAACCCTGTATGTATGTTGGTCTCTGTGTGTTAATTGTGTGAAGTGGGACACCAAGTATTGACTGGTGTTTCTACGGCTGTCTTGTTGCCATGGCGACTGGGCAACAGGTTGGAGTCTGTGTATGTGAGAGAGTGAGAGGCAAGCATGGCTGAAGTGTGTGTGCATGAATTGCTGTGTAGGAGTGAGTGTGTGAGTGAGAGTGAAAATTGGATTAGTTCTGTGACAGTGTGGGAGGGAGGGAGTGTGTGTACATGGCTTTTTATGTTAGTGTGGACAAATTGTAGTTTTGTTATTGTGAGGACATGTTGGCTGGTCCTCATAAATGCAAAAGGACTGAGGGTTAAGACGTGGTTTTAGGGGTAGATCTAGGTTTAGGTTAGAGTAAGGGTTGACTTTAGGCATTTAGTTATGATGGGAGACAGGGACTGCCTTGTGTCAACAAGTGTCCTCACAGCTATAGAAAGGACAACATGTGCATGGGACTAAGTGAGCAGACACATGCCACATTTGTCCTAGAGCAGACAGTTTTATTTTCTTAATTCAATTCAGTTTCATTTGTATAGTGCCAATTCACAACAAAATTAATCTCAGGGTACTTTACACAGTACGGTCTAGACCATACAGTATTACAGACAAGAGCTCAACAAATGCCACTGAGCGAGTGCTTGGCGACAGTGGGGAGGACAAACTCCCTTACATACAAATGCCATCACACACTTACATTTAGAGCACAATATTGTAAGCAGGCTGTAATGTTATACTACTGTAATATTAACTTTATTTTAGCAATAATAAATCAGCGTCCATATCGTCAGCATTCAGGTTCACTGGTGATGATCTGATTTACACAGGTCTCCATTAAATGCATAAATTCTGGATGAAATTTAGATGATGCATATTAACCAACATGTAGCGGGGGGGGCATCATCTTATGTCTGGCACACAACTCCAATGTATGTACTATTGCAGAAACAAACCACATTAACTTTCCAGACAATGTTAGCCTGCTCACTCATTGGTCTCTGACCAATGGATAGAAAAAACATAGTGCGATCCTTTACATTCAGTATACACAATACAGTTTAATTAGGCAGAGAGACTGACAGGAAAAGTCAGAGTTTTCTAACTTGTCTCTCTTCACCCAGAGGCACACAAAGCTGCACCACTCTGCCAATAGACACACATTTATTATTGATAAATGTCGGTGTTTTTGGCTGTCAGAATAAAAACCGAGTGACAAATGGCTGAAAGCACTTGAACTGAAGCATGTTAAACTTACGTTCCAGATGACAGTCTGCTGGAATGTGCTCTTAATTGTCATAATTCAAAGACACAATTACAGTTGATCTGACTATAATTGTCATGAGAGATATACAAATGAAAAATAACAAAAAGGCTGGGTGCTGGAAGGAGAAATGGTAGAGGAGAGGGTTATAAGAACCTGAGGAAGGCACGATAACGTAAGAGGTGAGAAGAAGCAAAGACAGAATAAAAATGTGATATCATTAAGAATAAATCAAACAGAATAAGGGAAGGAGCGATAGAGGTGAAGAGGCAGGCAGACAACAAACCATCTCAAAAACAATGACAGTGAAGAAGTGGAAATGAAAGTGTAATATACTCTATTCATAATGATTACTGATGAATAGCATTTTTGCTTAGCATTTTGATGACTTGAAGAGGTGTGACACATTTAGTACATTTCAAAGATTGAAAAAAATATAGCTTACTTGATGAATACAAGATAATAGAAATATGTAAATGCAAATTTGCGTGGGATACATTGATTATAGTTTTTTTCTGTTCCTTTTTTCTTTACTTCTGTTTTGATTATTGGGTTTATTTTTACTATTTTGTTAATAATAATAAATATTGAATTTTGTTTTCTTTTTCTGGTTTGTTTTGGGCCAAATAAACTCAGCTAAAACGAAAAGACTCCTTGTCAAATGACTGATCTTACATTAACTTGGCAAAGGAACAAAACTCTGGGGGAGAGGAGGGTCGGAGGATGAAAGAGGACGACAGAAGATAGATTCATAAAACAGAGAAAAAGATGGACAAACAGATAAAGTACAGAGATAATTACAGAAGGAGCAAAAGCGTCAGAGAGGGCAGAAGAGTGTGGTACAGACACGGGATGGAGCTGCTGGAACAAAACAAAAAAAAACTGTTCTCTCTTCCTTGTAGATCATAAATCTATAGCTGTGACTAGAACTGGTATTTATAGAAACCCTGCCATGGTAACTGTAGTTGTATTTTTAGTGTTACTCTTTGTAGGTACAGAACATTTGTGTATATTTTTATATACGTCCAAGTGTAATGAAAACATAAGTGAGAGTGTGTATGTGTGAATAAGGGAAAGGGAGTGAAGTCAGAGGAAGTCACAGAAAGAAAAAAGCATGGATAAAGTTAAGGAATTTGTCTTTACTAAAATTGACAGAGCAACTCCTCCATGCCTGTGTTTATTAATGCTTCATTTTCTTACACACACACCTGTGAGCAGGATTCTCACACTAATTGCTGTCATATTCCAATCTACAGAAAGAGTAGTAAACAATTAGAAAAGAGAAAAAGGAAGAAGGAAAATGTGTCTCAGCTCGTGGAAATGTGCAGGCTGTAAAACCGCTGATAGACACACGCACCACAACCTGCCAGTACCCATCTGCTGCTGCGCGTCTATTTCCAGCACACAGTGGAGGAGAGCCACAGAGAGAGACAAGTGCATGTGAGAGTAGTAGTGGAGAGAAATGGAGAACAGCACAGAGCCAAACCAGTCTCACAGAACAAACCCTACATATCTCTCCTTTCCCTCATCCTAAGGGTGAGAATGACAGGGTTAATCTAGGTAATCCTCCATATAAACACACATCCATACAGCACCTTTTCCATGCCATATTTCTGTGGCTGCCTGACATCGACCTCTCTTTAAACCACGGCAGTGGGAATGGATGGTCGCGGTACCAAATGTACTCATCAAACAAAGCAAAAATGAGTGTGAATTGATTATTATTTGAACATTATTTGTTCGTCTGTAGTGCATTGATCTCCATGTTGTTTTTAGCAGGTGTTTAAAGTCACAATCTTATGACAACACCAGCTCTTAGGTTGCCAGATAAGCTTCATCTGTGTGTTGCAAGCATGATCTAAGCATTAAAGAGCCTATGGCATGCTTTTCCTTGTTTTCTGACTTATCTACAATGTTACAATGGTGAATTATCATAACGTAAATTAAAGCCCAAAAAATGAGGTGCACTTATGTTCTAGTACTTCTATGCAGAAGCAGCTCGGTTTATACAAGTCTGACAAACTCTTGCTCGTGAGGCTTTTTTCTTACAAAATAAAGTATTACATGATAGTTTAAGGATTTCGTTGAATGGACATAATCTCCAGGCAGCTGTACGTTCATGTGAGCTTGCCTGACATCCACTGGTGGCATTGTAAAAGAGCCATTTTTCGATTGTGCGCGGTTTTGTGGATATGTTTTACTTCCTGCTGCTGTGGCTCATTGTGCTGTTAACTTTCGACAACACCGGCAACAGGAGTTGTGTGCGTTCACAAACTATCCTCTCATTTTCAGGAAGAGGCTCATTCTGAAATAATTTGAATATTTGAAGTTATGAAGGTTGCCAAGCTAATCTAGAGGTACCCAAGATTAAAAATTAAATGGCTGGAAATGAGCAAAATGAGCAGCCATGAGCACTTTACCATGCTGTTATTTCTCCAGGTCATTCATTATTGGTCATGCTGTTCATTCTGGTAATATTTATGACAATATCAGTTTTTGCCTTTGTTGCCAAGTTGTGTTCAGTGATGGCGAGATTGTGGTAAAGCTACTATTTTCTTACCTTGGCAGCCATGCGAGAGTAGAGGGCATTCTGATCCTGTGCAGAGCTCATCTTCTCCCTTCTCACCATCTCCTGCAGACCAACATTGTCATCATCCTGAAAGTAGCGCATACGCTGCCCGTCCACATGGGTCTCAATCTGAGGACACAAAGAGAGGAATGTGAAAATGTGAAACAGGCAAGGACAAACAAGATAGTGAACAGGAAATTACTTGAAATTGGTTGCAGCATGAAAAAAGACCATTTTAAAATCCATTCAAATCACATCCTTGAAAGGCAGAATGAGAAAATGAATGACCAAGGTCAGTGGAGAGAGGACAGAAGAAGAAGATGATGACAGTATTAACTGGACAGACCAGAGAGACAAGTACATGTACAAGTAGTAGTGGAGAGAAGCAAGGGAAACAAGACAGACACTTAAGGAGACACGGCCACTTAATCGAGGTATGATAATCTTAAACAGAAACTGGACTGGAGAGTCTTGTTTAGATTACAGACACTTCAGCTTGGAGTCAGGTGGAGGCTCTGCTCTCAGTACACATTCTGGTGAATGCCAAATGTCAAGGAACAAACAGCAGTTGCAACAGTGTGCAGGCTGCTCTGCGTCATCATCCTAAGTTGTGGCTTTCTTATGCAGTTCAAGATTTATTTTTACCGTGTTTGTGCAACGGTAATGTTCATTTTTGTAGAAAACTCCCTTTGCTGCTCTCCAGTAATTTTTGAGGGGTATTTTCATACCCCACCCCCACCCCTCTCTCGTTACCGATTTCTTCTTCCGCCGTCCTCCATGGGGCTCTTGAGGTCCAGAGGGAGCCTTGACTGGCCAGGCCCGACCTGAATGATCTGTTCTGAACAGCAGGACCTCCTGGTCTTCAGCAGAGCGACTTGGGACCTGAAACATGAAGACACAGTTAATGTCACTTTTGTTTGATTGTTTTGTACAGCAATGCATGTGACTAACTGTATTCCCCAAAGGTTGAAATACTTTTTTTATATTCAGCCTTTAGAAAGTAACAGAAAGACGAAAAAACATCATCAATAAAATGTCTGACAATGTAAAACATCCAACAAATGACTGAAATGATCTAAGATCATAGGATAGCCAAATAGTCACAGGTCTGTGTTTTTGAAAGATCAAAAACTTTGACAAGCTGAAGTCTG
Source organism: Monopterus albus (assembly GCF_001952655.1). Taxonomy (NCBI): domain Eukaryota; kingdom Metazoa; phylum Chordata; class Actinopteri; order Synbranchiformes; family Synbranchidae; genus Monopterus; species Monopterus albus. The sequence continues at coordinate 247,457 of NW_018128109.1, read as the reverse complement.
AACTGCACACAGAGCTGTTCTTGATTTCTGCAGAAAATTAAAACAGGACACTATCTAATTATTGTATGTAGCACTCACTTAAATAATGTGTTGGGAGATTAATTACATTCAGAAAGAAAAGCAGTCTACCACAGCCAGTATCTGATTAGACAGACTGAGGTGTAACCTGACAAGTAGAGACGGACAGTCGACAAACAAGAACAAGCTGGAAGAAGCAGAGGCCAGGAGACAGTCAACATAAATTGAAACAGACAGTAAGATGGACTGTCAGAAAAATATGATACAAGAAAATATCTTCTCTGCTCCAGTGGGCACAGACAGGCCTCCCAAGACTCCACATGCAGTGGAAACACTAAAACTGAGCAAGACAGGCAACAAGAGTCAAAACGCTGAATGGTGAAGACAAGCCAAAAGTCTTCCATAATAAAACGGGCTGGAAGGATCTCCAAGTGCAAATCAACGGCACTCCATCTCTCCATCTCTAAGAGGGCTGAAGCACCTCTCAGCAGTGAAGTGCACTAAAACCTAAGAATTATGACATTTTCTCTTAAACCTCACTGAGGATTTCACCCTTTTAATTTGGATATAGCAGCTTTACTGAGGACCAAACTGGCCTAACTTAAAATGATAATATACAGGTTATATAAATAATCACAACCTGCTTTCCATGTGTTTATAAAGCTGTCTGGACTCTGCTCATGTCAAAATATATCAACATTTATCCATGTGTGTAACCAGAGAAGACATATGCAGTGCCACTAAGATGAGATAAAGCAGTGCTGAGGTGTCAGGGCACAGCCATTGCTCCCCATTAACTGTCTGTACTACAGACACAGACGCAGACAGGATGGCGCAGGATGTTGATCTCTTTTCCAAACACACGCACATTAACGCTCTGACTGACCTCTGGTAGTGTGTCACCACCAAACTAAAAGACATTTGTTTCCCATTAAGGTCTGCTAAGATGCCATAACGGCAAGATGTAAGAGCTGAAAACCTACAAATTCCTTTAAAAAGCACTCAGATATCAACATAGTTTAGTTTCATCTGAAGACAAGAGTGTGTGAGGCACTTTTGTTGCCTGTTGCATGATAAGATAGACAGATCCTACAGTAACCTGCTGTGTGTGAAGTTTACAGAAGATACAGCCCTGAGTGTTTGGATTAGCATTTAGAAAGAGAAGCAGCCAGCAGATAAACCTGACCCAGGAAGATGCAGAGTGTGCATGTGTGCCAGGTAAAGGCAGTCTAAAACAAGAGCCCTGCAACAAATCCTACCTTCATGTTAACTCTTCAAGAGAAATGCTCAAATTTGTGGTCTATCTGGAGGCTGCACTCTGGTGCTGCTGAATATCAATTTGTATTTTGTTATAGTGAGGTTTCTGATATTTTGTGTACCCCTGTGAACACTAATAACATTTGTTAGACAATGACACGTGCAAAACAAGTAGGTACAGACCTGGCTGGATTTAGCAGTTTCTTGTAGCTTCTTTCGGACGGCGTGATTCTCTTTGGCTCTCTGTGCTGCATCCAACTGCGATTTCAACTTCTCAACCAAGGCCTGAAACACGCACACACAAACAACTGAAAAACTAAAATTCTTTTTAAAAGCTACACATTCAAACAGCCAGTCAGTATAAGTCATCAAATACTGCTGTGCCTTTTTTGTAACGCCCAATGTGTTTACAATCTTGTTTAATTTACAAGAATTTATGTCTGAAAAAGTTGTGGATGTATTACACTGAAGGAGTTTCATGTTTCACTTTTACAAAGAAAGCGATTAGGGCCCTGGGACTAATTTCTGAGCAGACTAATAAATTGTTTCCTTTCCTATAACAAGTGTTGTAAAACAGGGAAGTTGGCTTTTAGTTAGGTTTGTCTTATATTCAGCACAATACAGTCATAGTGACAAACAATAACATAACTAACTTATTCACCATATTGCCCAAGATCTCTGCCTTCACCAGCTTGGCTCCCAGTTTGTTCATCTCCTCCTCTGACAGCAGTGGAGCTTCATCCTCTTCTTCCTCCTCACTTTCACTCCTAAGTAAAAATGAAGGAGAGTCTGAAGGGCAGAACAAAACTAAGAAAGGGAATTAAAAAAAAATTCAAGAGTCATTTCAACCACAATACATTGACAATGTTATGATGCAACAAAGTCACAAACTTAAGAAAAACCTTTTAAAATTAAATCTAACTGTCCGGTTGGGTAGTGAAATTTCACAACATTATGAGCCACAAACACCTACTCAAGTAGTGTCCTTTTGTTCAGAACTTTTCTTCCAGACTTCCCCCTATAACTCACCTCTGAACAACAGGATTCAGTGACTTAGTGATTCCACCTTAATAACAGTCACAAACCCTCTAATGGGAACTTATTTGTGAAGTTTTTAATTTAACCATCTAGTTGATTTCTTCTGAGCTCTCAAAGGAGTTTATCAGTTAAGATTCATTTGAGTCTCTATGCCCCCGAGAAATCATTACAGCCTCGCCTGGGAGGATCTGAACTGCAGCCTGGGAAGCATCGTTCTAGGCTATTACACTCCTCATAGCCTCATTTTATTCTGCTGCCAAGCTGCAGACTCATTTCATGCTGTAGGGGTTCTGGGTGCTGGTTCACCCAAACAACTTAGCCTAATGAGGCAAAACACAGAACAACTGAGCAGACTTTACAAAACAAAGACACAGAGAGACACACACTCAACATTTGGTCTACAACACAACTATAGTTGGGACACGATGAAAGTACGAAATCATGTAAGCTAAGAATGTAATCATTTGGCTCAGTTAAAAAGGATTTCTGTGCCACTAGGTGTTGTTACACTTTAGTGTCCTTTAAAATAAGACCGAAAACTCGTGCGTGTTGCAGTTAAAGCTGAAGGAAGTGCATAATAACATAAGTACATACTGACTACATTAACATGAACGAGGGATGAAGCAGAGAGAGATACAATTATAAGAAAGGAGGAAGCAGACTGGGGGGCACATGCTGAAATTAGCAATACACTACAGTAGACAGAAATAGTACAGAAATTATAAGAGCTGCAGGCTTGGAGTCCAGATACCTAGGGAGTTGTTCTGGGAATAATAAGACTAATGTTCAAATGTGGCTAGGACCGTCAAGATTTCTTTCTGCTGGTCGCTTGTAACTAGCCAAGCACATGTGTGACTTACTCTCATTTATGGTATTTACTGTATGCGTATGTATTACCAGAGCTAGAGCGATCATGACTGTGACATCTGGCTTCGTGTGAGAAGACATAAACGATAATGGGACTGAAGAAACGGGAATAGGAAATTGCAGTAATGGACAGATTCACTCATAATGTCCACATACAATATGGAATATTCAAACAATACAGTGGTGTGTGTGGCATCATTTAGTAAACTGTATTTTAAGCCAACAAAATGAAGCTTAAAACCTTGATGTTATCTCAGCAGCTTTGTCACTATGCAGACCATGTTGAGCAGTGATTCCAGTTTTCCCAGCATCCCTTTTGTGCTCTTGCGGAGGCTTTTCCACACTGTCAGAATCACAGGTAGGTTTGCTGCTCTTCTTCCTGGCTGGAACACTGCTACTACCAGAGTCCTCATTATCAGAGTCGGGTTTCAGGAATCCTGTAGAGGTTCGGGCTGGCAGAGCTGTTTGCTGTGGAGCTGCACAGGGGAAAAGATAAAAACATGTTAGGTATTTAATGGAACAAGCTTGGTTTCCTGATTTGTGATAGCTGTTGCACTTAGTCAAAAACTAAAACACACAAGGTTTGCCTATTAAATCTGACTCAGACATAAAAGGCCTCGACATCAACCCACCTTCACCGCTTTCATTATCTTCTGAGGGTTTGAGGAAACGGCCTTTTAGTGACCCAAGTGAGAGGGAACGTTGACTCCAATTTTGCCCAGATGAGGAGGACGCAATGATGGACTGATCTCTTTCTCCACCTCCATCCTTGTCCTTCTCTCGGTCTCTTTCATTACCTCTTTCCATCCCAGTGTTTCTGTCCCTATCCCTCTCTGTGTACCTGTCACCATCTCGGCCTCTCTCCTCCTCTCTTCCCCGATACCCCCCACTCTCCCTCTCCTTTCCTCTTTCGGCATGGTACCGCTCTCTAAGTGATGAGTCTCTTTCATTTTTTCTCCAACGATCTCTGTCTTGCTCATCTCTCGTTTTACTCCTCCAACGATCTCTGTCTTCCTCATCTCTTGTTTTACTCCTCCATCTCTCCCTGCTCTCCTCTCCTCCTCTCTTCCTCCAGCCTCCTTTTGCCATGTCGTCTCCTCCTCCTCTGCTCTCTCCATACATGGCTTTCTCAGCCTCCGAAAGTCTCTGCTGAAATTCTTCCACTGACTTTAAAAGAAAAGACATATTAAAAACATTGACCACTTTTTCACAGAGTGGATACACCTTGCCATGCTGTATAGGTTAGAGTATCTATGAATCAACATTCTTATGTCCAAATATCTATTTACAAATAAATATTATACAAAATCCTCATGTGTGCGGTAGTTTAAGTGTCTGGGCCCGCTAAACTGCGCAAGAGCTGCCAGTGTGCCTGTTCTCACTCCGTATCTCTCAGCCACCAAATCGTTGAGGTTGCGCTGCTCCCTCTCTGCCTGCTCCTTCATCCTCTGGTAGCTCTTCCGCAGCCAGCTCAGACCTCCATCGTTCACCGCCGAGCCTACAGGAACGCACAGAGAAAAACGTTTACAGAGAAGCACATATAAAAAACCTTTTTCCATCATTTAACAGATCCTGAGCCCAGTGAATCAATCACATCTTTCACAGTTTTTTTTTTTTTTTACCTCTCCCAACTCCAAACTTTAGAAAATGGCATACATTCAAGCGATGATAATTAGATGCAACTTCACCAGTGAGTTTACTGTACACACTGACAGTTACCACCTGAAATCTCCTTTGTTCAAAAACAATAAAACACTGTTTCATTCAGCCAAATGAATTACCCTTACATAACTAAACCAGTAAGTTGCAACAATGTTAATTAAGATTGTGTGGAAAAACAAAAGTTATTATTGTGAGAACCCGAAAAAAAGAATTCACAAAAACAAATCAAAAAACAAAAAATTTGAATCACAAGCTTATGAATGAGAACAAGGAAATGCAGGGGTGGGCAGACCAAGAGAAAAGTAACAGATGAAGATTAGGACAAAAGAAAAATTTGTTTTTAAACTCACGGGAAATAATAAATGGCCTTTCACAAACAACAGTTCTTAAAACGTCCTAGAGAGATAACAAATGAAATGTACTGACCAAACCAAATGTCTCCTGGCCAAGGCCAACACTGTATCTGATTCAGTGTAATCTGTAACTGTAACAGTGCATCTCTAAGTTCTGCTTTGAACCGTAGGTATACAAAAGCCAAACATCATTACTACTGTCATCAAACACAGAGCTGGCTTTTGAATTGCTCTGGTCTTGTTCCACCACTGTAAGCTCTAAATCACGTTTCTTTAAATGACCCTGGGGCTGACAAAACAAACTGTATCCAATGTTAAAAACACACACCAGACTGCGACCCAATACCAAAGTAAACAAAATTCCCATCTGTCACAAGGTTTGAAGGGGAAAGTCAGCAAAAGTGCATGTGATGTTTGTGTCAGTTTATTTAGCCTTGCTTGGAACTGTACTTACTGTGTAGAGATAAGAGACACATGCACACATACCAGTGTTTCCTCATTAGCTGAACACAGCTTACTCTCAGTCTGTCAGTCTCCCTCTTTCCCTTTTTTGTCTTTGTGCTCTCAGTCTTCTGTTGAACATCAGTTGACTTTTCTGGATAACTAACTGTGTACAAGCTGAATCTGATTTTCTCGTGCACTGTCAAAACATTAACCAGTTCCGCATCAAATTCATCCCCAACCTAAAAGGGGCTCCCCTCTGACAGAATGAAATCTCGTTTGGATCAGGACTGTGACTTTCTGACATAATGTATACTTACATATACACACATTCATACAGTACATTTATCTAATAATCAAGAACAAAAAGGCAAATATTCCACCACTGTTATACAATCAGTATTTCATATTACACAATATTGAAATGGACCTGGTTTTGTCTACTGCTGTTTTTTTATTTTATTCTTCCTTTGCTGGAGGGGAATAATGAGGCAACAGTTAGGTAACAACATGCTCAGTACAGCAGCTGCACTGCACTCTGGTCCACAGTGGCACCTTTCAGTAGAAAAACACACCTCTGCCTCTTCTACAGTAGGTTTCTGCCTGTGCATGAATGCTGGCAAAAATAATATTAAAATAAACAAAATCTGGAGTGAAACTTTATTCCACAGTGCTGAGACCAAAACAAATGTTTATAGTATATTTTACATAGCTGAAAAATGTTCTGCTATCCATCTAGTGGTTAAGGTCTTAATAGAGTCTAGTAATCTCAAGTCACTATCACCTTTCTTTACTGCAGTCCCAGGCACCTCTTCTGGGGGGAGACCAGTTCCTCCATCCTTCCAGTATGGATTCAGCTCCAATTTGTGCAAACCAGCCTGGGGAAACCATAAACACACACGCACACGCACACACACACACACACACACACACACACACACACACACACACACACTAAGCTTAGTGACAACAATACACAGGGGAAACAAATGCTGTAACTCCAGCTAAAAACACCATGCAAGTACAAACTGGTACACACACAACAGTATACTGCTGTCTGAGAGTGGACACACTCCGTTACCTTGGTAACCACACAGTTGGTAAAATGAGGACACTAACTACCAAAGTGTTTTAATACTGTGTGCAATCCATTCATACACAAACATGACTGCTCCTTAGAAATTAACTGACTATTATAAACTGAAGAGAAATGGGGAAACACATACACACCTGTTCAATGGCCTGAGCCTTTGCCCTCTCTTCCTCTTTCTGTCGTTCCTTCTCAGCCCTCCTCTCTGCTGTGGATGTGGTGCTCATGGCCAGGAAGTCAAATGTCATCCATTCATCTCTCTACAGGACAGAGACAATACAGACAAATACATACATACCTTTTGTGTATAATGAGGTTTGATTATTGGACTTTGTTGCAGAAAATTTTGGTTATGAAAGAACCAAAATGTAACCCTATATAACCCCGACTAGTTCTGACTTGTCCTAGTTCAAATGGTAACAGACCTTTAATAGACCTTGATATATAGGCTACAATACAACAGATTATACAATTACTATAAACAGTACTGAGTTTGTTTGTATTGAGCTCTTTATCGGTCACTGTGGTGTCTGTTTGTATCTGCATATGTTCTGTATGAATGGATATTTATGTGGAGTGCGTTTGTGACAATGATATAAGTTGGTATGTGGTGTACTGTGTTGTACTATGTTACTTTTTAAATAACTGTATTTGTCTAGTTATTATTTTCTATGATAATAAAAAAGACAAATATACACCAATCAGCCATAACATGATGACCACTGACAGGTGGCACAAGACAATCAGCGCTATTTCACTTCACCTGTCAGTGGTCATCCATTTTAACAAAGATTAAACTTTAAATTTCATTTATCCTTTTCAAAAAATTCCATTTTGCCTGAATCTTTGTTAAAATGGTTGAGAATGAGAAACACTGTACACTGGTCTCTATGAAGAGAAACATTCAGCAGCTATAGTGATGATATCACACCTAGAGTGGGGAGGCTGCTGAATTCATCTAAACAATTCTCTCTAACTCGTCCTCACCACCACAGTTTTCACTCCTTTTACAGAAGTTTTCACTGAATGGTTGACTCATTTGTGCTCTTCCTGACAGTAGAACTGGAAGCAAACAGATCCACAGAAGATGCACAGTGAGCTGCAGCATGACACGGTGTTAGGCAGGTGGTCATAATGTTATGGCTGATTGGTTGTATTGACCGAAAATCTATAATCACTTAACAGAAATTTAACACAGAACAAGTTTGCTCTAACATGCACATAATCAAAAGGAATATAAACACTTTCAACATCTTCTACCATATACAACAAAACACAAAAAGGTGCATTTTAGAGTGAGCCACATTATTATTCTGTAAATGTTGGACTAGGTAGAGGACATTACCTGGACGTTCTGGGCTGGGCTGAGGCTTCTCTCTGAAGGTTTGGACTCATCAGAAACCTGCCAAGGTTTAGCTGCTCGTGTCTGAGGCTGAGCCTCAACCCACTCTTCCCCTGAGTCCTGACAGAGAGAGAGGGGAAAATGTGAGAGAGACAGAAAATGATGATAAAAAAGGAAAACAGAATGGGAAATGACCATAATCAAAAAAAAAAAAAGCAAAATCAATAAATTAAGCAGACGACGCAAGTCCTTCCACTTGA
>NW_018128109.1:233725-239105 GCF_001952655.1 Monopterus albus | reverse complement strand
CTGTGCCACTAACCAATATATGGTATATTTTTTGCATTTTAAGATCAGGCATCCCTGTATAGTTAAAAAAAAAAAGTTTCATCAAAGCCTTGTGAAGAATTCTGAATTTAACATCACAGCTGAAGGAAAATGGTAGACTACAAAATTTTAACTTGTCAAAAATAATTTGACTACAAGTAGGGATGCACCAATGCCACTTTTTTTACCAGACTGAGCAGCTACTTAAATTTAAGTACTCGCAGATACAAGTACTGAATGCAGTGTTTCTACTATACAAATTACAATTACCATAAAAGTGCAATGACTTTAGAGTCAGTTTTTATTTTCATGAAATTTATTAAATAAAATATAACTGCATAAATTACCTGAAAACCTTTTAAGATAAACATAGCACCGCCCCATTCCAATGGAATACATCTGTTGAATGCAACTGACTGAAATTCTGTAGCCTACTACATCTCATACTGTAATACAGTGGTTTTTAACCTTTTGTAGGAGTGTGACCCTCTGACAGGATGAAATGATTTCGCAAATCCCATCCAGAACACAAACATTAAGAGCGCATAATATCTCAGTTGACAAATTTTCAATTTACTGTCTTTGGCTCCATCCTGTTCTCTCTGCTGGACATAATCCTGCACTGCTGTAGAGGAGCGGCTGGTCTCAACCTTTAAATCCACAAGAATTCAACTCATTTTCATACACAGAGCTCATTAGACTCAACCATTTACTACATAAAATTTGCTTTTCTTTTTTTGATCACAACAATTCACCATAATCAGTAATCACCATATAGGTATAGTGGGTGAATGGGCCCAGGCATTTTGACCGCAGGACGGTGATGTCATTACATTTCTGCAGGTTTGCTGTTGTGTTCAACAGTTTTGATAAAGTGCTCGTACTCTTTTCATTAGGCTACGGGTAGAGGTTAAGGTAATGTTACTGTTAAGTGGTATCATGCATATAACTGAAGCTTTATTCTTTTATTTAGTTATTAACCAGTGTAGTAGGATTTACTGAAACTGGTCAGGTGTTAAACAAACCTTGTTTAAATGAACCCTACGGTGGAATTTTATTTAATAACAGACCTCTGAGCTGTCACTTGAGCCATTTCCCGCTTCTACAGTCTTCTTCTCCTTCTTCTTCTTCTTCTCCTTTTTAGATTTCTTCTCTTTCTTCTTCTTCTTGCTCTTCACAGAGCCTTCCTGTGGAGGATTGAGATTCCAAAAATGAAAACCTTTTTTTTTTTTTTTTTACATTAACAGTATATATTGTTCAGTTGTTCAGGGTGTATCCAAGATATCCAGGAATAGTGCTGTCTCCAGTTTTTTGGCTCATGAATCTGAACAATGGCAGATCATCCCAAAGAGTGTGTAGATAAATATTTGCTACAATTACCTGTGCCACTAACCAATATATGGTATATTTTTTGCATTTTAAGATCAGGCATCCCTGTATAGTTAAAAAAAAAAAGTTTCATCAAAGCCTTGTGAAGAATTCTGAATTTAACATCACAGCTGAAGGAAAATGGTAGACTACAAAATTTTAACTTGTCAAAAATAATTTGACTACAAGTAGGGATGCACCAATGCCACTTTTTTTACCAGACTGAGCAGCTACTTAAATTTAAGTACTCGCAGATACAAGTACTGAATGCAGTGTTTCTACTATACAAATTACAATTACCATAAAAGTGCAATGACTTTAGAGTCAGTTTTTATTTTCATGAAATTTATTAAATAAAATATAACTGCATAAATTACCTGAAAACCTTTTAAGATAAACATAGCACCGCCCCATTCCAATGGAATACATCTGTTGAATGCAACTGACTGAAATTCTGTAGCCTACTACATCTCATACTGTAATACAGTGGTTTTTAACCTTTTGTAGGAGTGTGACCCTCTGACAGGATGAAATGATTTCGCAAATCCCATCCAGAACACAAACATTAAGAGCGCATAATATCTCAGTTGACAAATTTTCAATTTACTGTCTTTGGCTCCATCCTGTTCTCTCTGCTGGACATAATCCTGCACTGCTGTAGAGGAGCGGCTGGTCTCAACCTTTAAATCCACAAGAATTCAACTCATTTTCATACACAGAGCTCATTAGACTCAACCATTTACTACATAAAATTTGCTTTTCTTTTTTTGATCACAACAATTCACCATAATCAGTAATCACCATATAGGTATAGTGGGTGAATGGGCCCAGGCATTTTGACCGCAGGACGGTGATGTCATTACATTTCTGCAGGTTTGCTGTTGTGTTCAACAGTTTTGATAAAGTGCTCGTACTCTTTTCATTAGGCTACGGGTAGAGGTTAAGGTAATGTTACTGTTAAGTGGTATCATGCATATAACTGAAGCTTTATTCTTTTATTTAGTTATTAACCAGTGTAGTAGGATTTACTGAAACTGGTCAGGTGTTAAACAAACCTTGTTTAAATGAACCCTACGGTGGAATTTTATTTAATACCTTTTTTTTTTTTTTTTCTGCATTAACAGTATATATTGTTCAGTTGTTCAGGGTGTATCCAAGATATCCAGGAATAGTGCTGTCTCCAGTTTTTTGGCTCATGAATCTGAACAATGGCAGATCATCCCAAAGAGTGTGTAGATAAATATTTGCTACAATTACACAATACAGCCTTGAATAACAATGCTCAAATTACAATGGTATGGAACTACTGTATCATGTTGTAGACCAAGATCATCATTGTTGGTCTACAAGTACAGCGACTTGTAAAGATGGCAATATTGACAACCGGGATCAACCCGTTTCAAAGCTGTCCAAGACAAGCGGTTTCCAGTCAAGGTTTATGACACAGTTTCAAAACCACATACACACATTTTGAAAACATTTTGAAACACTGGGTGTTTCAAATATATCAAAACCTCTTTAAAGATTTGAAATTGCCATCTCTGCTGACTTGGCATGGAGTCTAAAAACTGACTGCACTAAACTGATTAAGCTGGGAGTGTCGTTATAAATTGCTAAATGTAGTTGTTAAATATATGCACAACTCTGAATTAAAAACTTTGCATATTACTTCCTCTAACTGCTGCAGCTTCTGGTTGACCTCAGGGAGCATCCAAGTGTCCTCCCCTCTCTGCCTCTTCAGCTCCTTCCTCCTCTCTTCTCTCTCATACTTTTGCTTGGCCTGGGTGACAAAAAGAAAAGAAGTCAAACATCTCAAAGTAAGGTAAAGATATTCAGGTACATAACTCGTAACTTAACAATGCTTGCTGTAACAGTAACTTAAATATATCTTAACAGAAAAAAAATAAAGGTAAAGAGGAAAAAAGGGAATATTCTAAAAATTAAAAAGGAAACATAACAAAGGAAACAAAGAAAAACCAAGCATATAAACATCAAGTGGAAAGCTGAATTTGTAAATTACTTCAAAAACCACTGAACAAGTCAAATTAATTGAAAATCATATCTTCAAGCCACTGAGCAGAAGTAGGATGAGTCAGAGATTGTTAGCAAAGTAAAATGCTATTGCAAAAAGAAAAGAGTATTTAATGGACATAACTTCAAAGGTGTGGATAAAGTTGGACAAAAGAACTCCCAAAATGTATTCATTTGTGGACAGGATGAAAACATATGACTAAGGTTAAAGAGCTGTAGCATCTTTCACATTCACCATCAACCAAGAGGATCACACTAATTAAAAAAAAAGGCAAAAAGTACACAACCAGAGACATTTTTCTCATTATGAAAGGAACGACACATTGCCATGACAGGCTACTGTTGATCATGTTGTCATAAATTTCATACATTCGAGCACTGCAGGGCTTTTCAGCTTCACATTTTGGACATAGTGACACTAAAGTGCGCCAGTTTCTCTTTAAATTCAGCAGAATAACTCAGATACTGCTACACTCTTTGTTTTGGCCAGTGTAAGCACAGGTGAGTCAGGCAGATAATGTGTGTTTACAGCCTTTAATGTTCATCTACAGGAAGCATCATGCGAATGCATCCTCTGCCTGTGCATCTGTAACAGTCTAAACAAACCTGCACAGCAAGAGATAACGAACAATTGAAAAGCTGCGTACACGCTGACGAAATGTGTACAACATTATGTGTATAGCTTTGAGCATGACATAAAACCTCTATCTGCCTCACTCAGTGTTTGTCCTCTGCTTTCCTGACTGCAGTATCCCCCACCCCCACATTATCAGGTTAATCTGAAACAGTACAGATAAATTACTGTTAGCTTTCAGAGAGAGAATGAGAGATGGAAAAAGACACTAATTTAGATTACAGACAATGAAATTCCGCGAATAGATACTGGTGAGCAGCTTAATTCCTCAGTACCTGACATTAACCAGACGTTAGCTGTTAGCTTGAGCTAGCTTACTAGATTTTATTTGGACTCAAAGGGTATGATTTACGCCATAACTGACGCAAATAAAGCAAACCTAGATTTACACATTCCTTTATCAATTACACGTCTTACAGTTGATACCTTTTCTATCGCCTCTTGGCGTGCCTTCCGTTTACTTTCTTTTCTTTTCTCGATGCTGTTTGAACTCTCAAAACTGACTCCGTACGTCGCCATGGCACTGGCGTCAATGTGTTTATAGATGTCGTAAATCGGAGACATTTACGTCAACAGTTGATTTGTGGTTATTGTAGTGCAAAAAGCAAAACAAAGTACTACACCTAATTTTAGTAGTTGTATATAAGAATCAAAACGCTGTTGTTAAACTGCAGTTATACAGTTTACACATAAGAGCCAAATCTACAGGAAGGATCAGCCACTGTGTATTATCTTCCTAAAACTTCATTTAAAAAAACTGCAACGCATAAAAAATCCTCTCACCAGAAATATATATCAGCATTTCTACATAAGTACACATAATCAGTTCAGCTCTATTCTTATTTGGATTGGCAGTGTTTGACCATATGACCAAATTTAATTGAGGCATGTCATTGTTCTGAGTGTGCAAATTCAGAACCCTGTTTTTGTGCTTTAAATTTTGACTTTGGTTAAACACCCCTCCCTCCTGTTTTGTCTTCGGTTGAGTGACATTCACCTTACAGATACAAATATGTCACTTGTCATGCAGAGTTACACATTTTTTATCAATGTCCCTTGACTCCTTTGAGCTGAATATTTTAAATGTCTTGTAGCCTGTCAAATCAAATGCCTATACATGGGGAAAGCACACCTTCCATCGATCCATCCATCCATCCATCCATCCATTTTCCTCTGCTTATCTGGAACCGGGTCGCGGGGGCAGCAGTCTAAGCAAAGATGCCCAGACTTCCCTCTTTCCAGACACTTCCTCCAGCTCCTCCGGGGAAAAGCCAATGCCGAGGCGTTCCCAGGCCACCCAGGAGACATAGTCCCTCCAGCGTGTCCTGG
>NW_018128109.1:225365-232909 GCF_001952655.1 Monopterus albus | reverse complement strand
ATAATGAACAGAACTGGTGACAAAGGGCAGTCCTGCCGGAGTCCAACATGCACTGGAAACAAGTCTGACTTACTGCCAGCAATGCGAACCAAGCTCCTGCTCCGGTCGTACAGGGACCAGACAGCCCTTAGGAAAGGGCCCCGGACCCCGTACTCCCAGAGCACCCCCCCACAGGGCGCTGCGAGGGACACGGTCGAATGCCTTCTCCAGATCCACGAAGCACATGTGGACTGGTTGGGCAAACTCCCATGAACCCTCCGCCACCCTGAAGAGGGTATAGAGCTGGTCCAGTGTTCCACGGCCAGGACGAAAACCGCATTGTTCCTCCTGAATCCGAGGTTCGACTATCGGTCGAATTCTCCTCTCCAGTACCCTGGCATAGACTTTCCCAGGGAGGCTGAGGAAAGCACACCTTTGAATTTTAAATCTCTCTCCAAATGTCCAGCTCCAAATGTCAAGCACAAACCTGCTGACAAATTCAACATTACATGCCCAATCACACTACTACACACTCACATACATTATTGTACATGAAATGCCAAATTATCTCTCTCTCTCCCACACACACACACACACACACACACACACACACATATATATATATGAACAGGCTGCTTCAACTTAATCAATAAACCACGGCCTATAAAAGCCACCAAACCATCTCCCACCTCAGCACCATGATCTGTTTGTATGTGTGGGTCACAGAGGATTGATGGGTAATTTACCAGGAGCTGCTGACCAAGTACCACAAAGGGGCAACAACAAATAATTACACTCTACCTGCCACCATCAACACCCCATTAAGATAATGGGGTTCATTCTGTTTTTATGTCATCTAGCAAAACATATCTTGCTAATATGATGTAATGCATGTGAGTGCAACACAATGTTAAGGTCAGAGTTTAGTGCTACTACATTATACCAGTTAAAAGTGAATCTAGATTGCAATGCACTATTGATTGATCTTTGGTTGATACAACCTGAAACATCATGATCCACCTTGGCTCTTTGGCTTGAAAAGGTCAAACACACTGTTAGCAGCTTAGATACTGCTCAGTGAATTCAGAGACGACACTGAGGTCAAAGAAGTGATAGAGATTATTGATGACCTGCTGTACGGTACAGGGCCATTTGGGTTACAAACACCAGTCGCAGGATATTTACTCATTTCATTATTAATTCTGCATTTGAATGGTTTATTTTAGCCATACGCACATGCTTTCACCTGCTTTTTTACCAAAGGGGTGAGATTGCTGCAAAACTGAGGGAAAACACTTAAATGTATTCATATGTTTGACACATCTGCTGAGGTGAGCTTATCCACTGTCAGGAAATGATGGACAAAGACATTTTATAAAATGTTTACATTTATTTTACAGCACTTGTCTGCTCACTTTTTTCTTAAGCATTTAAAACAAAGATAATTTTAAATTTCTTTCTGGTTACACTGCTAGTCACAATTCATTACAGTATTCTCACAACATCTATATGGCACCTTATGCATGTCATCTCCCTTAGTCCTTTTCTAATATAACACACCAGTTTCCCTGGTCATGGTAGCTGCTCTGCACTTTGACCCCAGCCACCTGAACACACAGCTGCTCCAATTCCCCCTGATGAAACACATGGTAATAGCGATGAAACACAGGCAATGGGCCACTCTCAGACTCAGACCCTTGACTAGAGTTGGACGTCTGTGTGTCATTCTTTGAACTCGGATTAGAGTCTGGGCTGTGAGTGACATCATTAGTGTTGAGACCTGATCCAGAAGATATGCTGGAGTCACAGTTTGGTCTGTAGTCAGGGTTACAATCTAATCTGGCTTTGGTGCTAAAACCAAAGGCTGAACAAAGTGAAGTCTTCTCTTCACTTTTATCCTTTTTCTCTCTCTCTCCTGATTCTCCCTTCTCTCGTGTTTTCCTGTCTTTCAGATGCCAGGGAACCAAAAGGTCCTGGGTACTGAACGCAGTGCGATTGATGTGCACACTAAGTTTGCCATCCGTCACTTTGTTAACATCTTGTATGTTGTCTACAGGCTTGTATTCGTCTTTATATTGTCTGTTGGTATGGGTACTCCGTTCGCCATAAGGTTCCCAACTGTCCTCTCGTGTGTTGTGAACAAGGTTGTGATTTTCAGGATGGTCTTTGAGGTATTTGGACTTCTGCTTGTTGTACTCTTGCTCAAAAGCCCAAACATAGATGAGCGCCCGACCTCCAGGCTTCAAAAGTCTCACCACCTCCCTCACTGCTGCCAGCCGACGCTCCTGCAACACATACAAACTTTTACTTGGCCATTTCAATCAGAAAGGAACTAAAAACTCAAGACCAAACTCAGGGGTACAAGGACTTGCTCAGACTCATGCTGGCATTTCTATTGTGTTTCAAGACGTGAAGGTCAGACAAATCCATTTAAGGATTAAAAAAAGCTGGCTCGGCTTTTCATTAGCAGTCTCCTCCTTTCAGTCTCCCAGCTCTAATAATTAATTAGTAAAACTTGTGTTTCTATGTCACCAAACACCCATCAGTAATGTTTAGCCCCTGACTAAGTGGAGAGCAGATCCTTGGGGATAAAAGCATTATGATTTTTATAGACAATAACATCACTTGGTATTATTTGTATGTGCATGTAGTATACCTACCTGTGTGGAAAAATGGTGTATGACAGCTATAGAGATACAGGCGTCACAGGAGGCTGTTCGCACAGGGACACTGAGAGCATCAGATACAAATGCCTGGAAACCCCTCTCTGCACAGATTTGGACAAGAGCGCTACTACGGTCACAGCCCACCTGAAAAGACACAAAACACACAGGCATACAAAATCATTCACTCACTGAAAGCATAACCAAATCTAAACAAGATCACTGGTAAGCATCTTGTTTTTAGTTGATTTTAAAGATGCATTTCTCATTTCTGATTTTGCCCTATAAATATTTTACTAAGGGAAATTGAGGGAAAACAGGATGACACAGAGGAATGTAGCATGTGGAGAAATGCACAAGAAACACCAAAGGAATGTGAAAGGGAGAGAACAGACTGGGGGAAATGGGTGGCAGCAATAACAATTTTCAACAGATTTTATCTCGGGAAGAAATTTAATCAAACTTCATACAATCTCTTCCCAAACGAGACAGGGGTGATATGAGATAGTGAGAAATGCTATACATGTGCACAACTGCACACACGCAAACACCAAAACTCAAAAACACAAAAGGTCAAACCCTTTCACTTAAATTAAAGCTGGGAACACTAACAGTATTGATCTGGAACAGGGGAGACAATGACATGGGAAGAGGGAGAGTAAAAGAGAAAAACAGCTGATTCAATTCAGAAGGTTCATGTGTCCTGATCACAGTGTTCTCAATAACGAGTTATCACAGTTACAGTCCGAGTCAGGATAAGCTGCTTATATACAACACCAAATCCCAAACATGAGTATTCAAGTGTGCATACAATGCCTTGCGAAAGTATTTGGCCCCCTTGAACTTTGCGACCTTTTGCCACATTTCAGGCTTCAAACATAAAGATATAAAACTGTAATTTTTTGTGAAGAATCAACAACAAGTGGGACACAATCATGAAGTGGAACGAAATTTATTGGATATGTCAAACTTTTTTAACAAATAAAAAAACTGAAAAATTGGGCGTGCAAAATTATTCAGCCCCCTTAAGTTAATACTTTGTAGCGCCACCTTTTGCTGCGATTACAGCTGTAAGTCACTTGGGGTATGTCTCTATCAGTTTTGCACATCGAGAGACGGAAATTTTTGCCCATTCCTCCTTGCAAAACAGCTCGAGCTCAGTGAGGTTGGATAGAGAGCGTTTGTGAACAGCAGTTTTCAGTTCTTTCCACAGATTCTCGATTGGATTCAGGTCTGGACTTTGACTTGGCCATTCTAACACCTGGATATGTTTATTTGTGAACCATTCCATTGTAGATTTTGCTTTATGTCTTGGATCATTGTCTTGTTGGAAGACAAATCTCCGTCCCAGTCTCAGGTCTTTTGCAGACTCCATCAGGTTTCCTTCCAAAATGGTCCTGTATTTGGCTCCATCCATCTTCCCATCAATTTTAACCATCTTCCCTGTCCCTGCTGAAGAAAAGCAGGCCCAAACCATGATGCTGCCACCACCATGTTTGACAGTGGGGATGGTGTGTTCAGGGTGATGAGCTGTGTTGCTTTTACGCCAAACATAACATTTTGCATTGTTGCCAAAAAGTTCGATTTTGGTTTCATCTGACCAGAGCACCTTCTTCCACATGTTTGGTGTGTCTCCCAGGTGGCTTGTGGCAAACTTTAAACGACACTTTTTATGGATATCTTTAAGAAATGGCTTTCTTCTTGCCACTCTTCCATAAAGGCCAGATTTGTGCAGTATACGACTGATTGTTGTCCTATGGACAGAGTCTCCCACCTCAGCTGTAGATCTCTGCAGTTCATCCAGAGTGATCATGGGCCTCTTGGCTGCATCTCTGATCAGTCTTCTCCTTGTATGAGCTGAAAGTTTAGAGGGACGGCCAGGTCTTGGTAGATTTGCAGTGGTCTGATACTCCTTCCATTTCAATATTATCGCTTGCACAGTGCTCCTTGGGATGTTTAAAGCTTGGGAAATCTTTTTGTATCCAAATCCGGCTTTAAACTTCTCCACAACAGTATCTCGGACCTGCCTGGTGTGCTACAAAGTATTAACTTAAGGGGGCTGAATAATTTTGCACGCCCAATTTTTCAGTTTTTTATTTGTTAAAAAAGTTTGAAATATCCAATAAATTTCGTTCCACTTCATGATTGTGTCCCACTTGTTGTTGTTTCTTCACAAAAAATTACAGTTTTATATCTTTATGTTTGAAGCCTGAAATGTGGCAAAAGGTCGCAAAGTTCAAGGGGGCCGAATACTTTCGCAAGGCACTGTACATAAGCAGCGAATTTACCATGGAAACCAACAACAATATCAACCCTGGGTGCAGCGGAACATGGACCTTTCATGTGGTTACACAAAGTCAAGTGGCGTGTACCAATTTATCATACTTTTCTAGCCAATGTTACAACTAACCCTCTGTCTGTCACAATTAACCCCACCCATGGGTTACGTGGTAACGCCTCCCGTCATTTTTACAATGCGTAATGAAATCGGTTCATTCTTTTTGAATAACCCTGTACATGTTGCTCATGCAAAAACACGATTGTTCCAACTTCAATATTTTTAAAATTATTTTGCAAAAACCAAAACGCGTTAGGTTGTACCCCGTGCTCACCTATTTCTTGCGTTTATTTTAAATGAGACATGATGTGTATACATGAGACACCTTAATACAACAGTTTGGCCTAAGTATTTTGACAGATTGACTATTATAGATATTTGCCTTCATGTAAACAATATGACTTGCAATAGCACCAAAGCGTTACCCAGAGGACCAGACTTACTCGTACTAGGAGGTAAATTAATAAACAGCAGCTTCTTGCCTAAGGATAGTTTAATGATGCAAACCATGTGTTTTCCTCCACTGGAGCAGAGGGACCTGGCTTATGCAACACCTGAGGCTGCTGAGGATTTGACATTGCTACTGCTTTTCATTATATATTTATGAGAATACTGAGCACTGAGGCACTAGCCTGACTCTCTCCAAACAGAGAGAAAACAAGCCTAACAACACCTCTAATAAAAAAAGACCACTTCATTTAAACACTGCATGAAACTGATTTACCTGCTCAGTTATTTCTGTGCAGCATCTCCAGCTACAGCGTGGGATGCCAGAAAAAGCACAGGTTGTGTTATAGGTCTCTGGACAGCCACATCCATACCAAACCTGCCGACTACTGCACACAGTCAGCTACAACCAGCGCATTCACCAAGAAACAGCTCCAGCAGGAAACGCCCATAAAATGTTGCTTTTACATTTGTGTTTGTATATAGATTAAACACTACGATGTGTTAAATTAATGTTTCTACTTTTGTGTTAAAGTTAAAGTTGAATCTACCAGAGCCACTACTCGTCTCTGAAGCAGTAGCAGAGTTGTTCTGATTCATTGTTTGCTGCCTTTGTCACAAATGATTTGGTGACCACATACATTAAACAGTCTCAGCAGTTATGGCATAATGTGGCGCACATAAATGACCGTCATGAAAATGCATGGCATTTCACAGTGACAGTAATCTAAGCTACAGTAATAAAACAATGTAAGGAAAAAGGACATGTCCCTTCACAAATCACTGAAGTATCACATCATTTCAGACAATATATGATGACACTCACTGCAACCACTTCTGGGTTGACACCCAGGTATTTCCCATTTCCACAGCCGATATCAACCAGCACACCACCAGGTGGGAGAGAGGACAGGAAGTGGCAGACACGAGGCCAGGGGGAGTGGCGAGTGCTGCTGAAGTGAGAGGCGATGGCATCGTACACCTGGTGCACATACTCCTCTTCCAGACGGGCTGCATCGGCATGGCAACAGGGTAGTGAGGGGCGAGATGGCAGAGAGGGTGAGGGTGCTGAGGGAGCTCCCTGACTGTCACAGGTGGAGGGGAAGGCTGGAGGGAGGAAAAAGAAGAGGGTGAGGCATAGGGTATCACACACACACACTGCTATAGACCCACAACCACTTCATTCTGACCAGCTTGCTACACTAAGCAGAAATTCCAACCTTTCCTGGTTCCATATTCTCAAATGGGACCATTTCCAGTTGGCCTTTTTTTATTTTAAGCTTTTAGACAGTTAGTAAGACAAAAAAAAGCAAACAGTGGATACTCAAATGGCCTATGAAAAAGTGTGAAAAGAACTGCTTGCAAACTGTAGATACATTCAACTCCTAAGCATGCGTGCACGCTCCTGTGGGCTGCAAGTATGACATAATTTCTGACCTGTGAAGTGTGTCTAAATTACTGGAAGGAATGTCCACTTGTGGGACTTCAGAGCTTGGATGTCACAATTTAACAGACAATGAATAAAGTCAAACTGTGTACTATACTACTGATATGATGTAAGCCTACATATTTAAAGACTCACAAAGTCAGTGTGTGCTCCTGTGTAGCTCAGTGGACAGGCTGCTGTACGTAACAAACATAATGACATGTCACAGGTTTGGTCATCAGTGGAACTGCTGCTACTAAAAATACTCTCAGGCAAGTGTTACACTGTTAATAAATGTGTCCATCAGACTATATATCATATGTACACAACAGGCAGATTTTACAAACTGTTTCAGGTTATTGTGCACTTGCAGCGTTCTCACCACAGCAGCAGGGTTCATGTCTGATCTTGCGAAAAGTGAAAGAAGTGCGGATGCCCCTCTTGCTTAAGGTGAGACTGCTATTGGTCCCATGAGCAGAAAATTGTGGGTCGCAGGCTGGCACCATGTCAAACTTCCGAGGAGTAATCCTGACAGAAGATAACAGACGGTTGTAGAAGTTGCTGACTGCCACACACAAACAGCTGCTGCACATTCAGTGAACACTAGAAGATAAAGATGTGACCAAACTCTGGCTTTATCTTTGTGTGTGTGAAGGAATTCAATTACAGAAAAACGTCTAGAGACAGAAAA
>NW_018128109.1:216616-225324 GCF_001952655.1 Monopterus albus | reverse complement strand
GCTGCAACAGAATTGAGATACAAAGTACTGTCACTCCTCTAATAATCAACCCAAGGCTCTTGTCAAGCTAAATGGACTCCTAGCAAGAGAGACTAATCCATCTGACACAGTCCATCTCACCCATGGGTCCAGAGATATCTGCTCTCTCCCTTCATCACCAGGAGGCTCCGTCCTGGCAGTATCACGGGAACAAGACGACCATCAGGATGACGGAACTCCATCACCGTCTATAACAACGCATATATACGCACATGAATTAAAAGCAAGGAAATTTAGACCACAAACAAATTTGACTTCTCTCTCCCAACAGATTCTAACTCAACTCAGGATGTCTGCTACACTGCAGAAATCTGATATCAGGGCCATCTTTTCCCATTCATTCTAATCAATGTTAGGTAAGATAACATGAGGACAGGGGCTGTGCACAGTCTGCTGTGACTAAATGAATGGGATGGAAAGAGAAAACACTCCGTTTTATAATGACATCTACAAAGAAACTGAAGACACCACTGGCAATAAATCCTGCTTAATAAGGCCAGTAGTGGCAATGATATTGATGTGGGTTATTGGATTAGGGCATCAATTCTGCTACAGCCATTTAACCGCTGATAATGAGCACAAAACCATAATACTTTGAGTAATGATTCTCAAACTGGATATTGTCTGATTTAATTTAGCTTTGACATCTTCAGTGTTTCATTTAAGCCACGGTTATGGTCAATACACTGCAACTTGAGAACACACGTAGTTTCACCAATTTGATAACAGGTGCAGCATTTAGAAAACAGGCTGCAAATACAGAAAACATTAGCAAACAGCACAGACTACAACAGAAATGTTTTCAGGGGACACTAAAAAGTGATGGACATGACAGGAACATTGTTTGATGTTAACGTTCTTATAATACAATTCAGATAAGCGTAGATATGTTCGCTTAGTGTTAGCATTTTGCTTATTAGCCAGCAAGCGAGTAGCTTGACGAGTCACAAATTATGACATCAACAAATGTGTCCCATCTTTATAGACAAAACACAAGCGAATAAAGAATGTGAAGGTACATCACACTATATTGAATGTTGGGACGGGGGAACTGTTTTGGGACATAAGCGCTGTAGTCACCTGCATACATTATTGTTTTTTTTTTGACTAAAATTGCTTAAATCATTGGATCTCGCTTTACTGACTGTGGTAATTCAACTTGTAGCAGACATAGAGATTCCACCTACGAAATCACCAGACTGAAAAATGACTCTGAACCCTGAGCTCAGCTCTTGGTTCGGGAACTAACACTAGCTAGCAGCTGTTGGCAGATGACACAAACACCGCAGATGAATACATTTCTGCCCTGTTTGTGCTCAAACTGAACAATAAAGTGTACGTTTGCATGTAGTTGAAGCATCCGCTACTGTATGATGCTGTATGGGATTGTTTTCTTTAACTTATAAAGGTTTGTAATGTGTGTGATCTTCCAAAATGGCGCAGTTACCCAAAATTCAACACTTCACATTCTCTATTTGCATGTATTTTCTCAAGCTACAGTGGGCTGACCTCTCAGGGCCACTTAAACTATCTACAAAACTTTAAAACAATCTCCAATTAAACCTAAAAATTAAAAACATTATTATTATTAATAAAAAATATTATAAGATCATTAAATCCATATTTATCATTAAAACTTGCATTATTACAACTATCTACAGCCTAAACCGTCTACAACTAAACAAAAACAAATTCTGAGAAATATCTTCATTTAGCAAAATAATGAATAAACTATCTTGGCTGAATTAGTGACTACTAATAAGACAAGAGTCACCTGTGCAAACAGCAGCAAATGTCAAAGTATTATTTTTTATATTATTAGATTAATAGAATATTAATATTAAACAACCACCTTCGAAATGTGAATTATTCTTTCCTTTTACTCAACAGTTTTGAGTTCTGCCTGACTCCACTCCAGCTTTGGTGACTGATCCTAATGTTTCCTTAGAGTGCATAACAGTATGAGCTCTGCAGGGAAATTACATCTATGCAGCTTCAAACTGCAACTCTCCGACTTCTGACAGCAGGAAGATTGGATTTTGTGAAGTAAAGGTGTGTGTGTGCACAGAGAGAGATGTCTGTGTACGCTTGTGTGTTCAACACCAGCAAATGATTAGATCTCACAACTGAATTCTATCTCACATGCAGACACGGACACACACACCGTTGACAAGCAGGACTGTGCTGCTCCCATCTGAGGAGTATTAGTGAAACCAGTGGAATGTGACTAAACTGATGGTGATGTTAGCAGCTGTACTTTGCTACAGGATGATTCCTCAATAATCCACACACATACACACACACACACACACACACAGTGTACATCTTTCTTTGTGAAGACACTCATTGACATAATGTAATGCCCCTTACCATAAGCTTAACCCTCACAACTAAATGCATAAAACTAACCTAAAGCCAAGTCTTAACCCTCAAACAGCTTGTTGACCAGATGTCATAAAATGAGCTCTGGCCAAAATGTCCTCATTACCATGGTATGAAACAAACTGGTCCTCACAGTATATATATCAATACTAATGCAAATGAAAACACAGTCAGTTGTCTTTTCTCTCCAGGCTCAATAAGCCTCGAAAGTGCAGCTATTTCAAATATGAAGTTGAATATGAATATGAAATTATATGAAGTTTGCATTTCTTTAATGTGCAATGACTGAATCAGTTGTGTTAATATTAGTTTTGGAAGTACTGAAATCATGTCAAGTTATAAGTGAATTGTGTGGTAGGCAGAAAGATTTTATGATGCAACGAATGTTTTCTAGAAGGATCAAAACCAACTGTAATCACAGTTCGATTCACTTCTTGCACATGCAGCTAAAAAAAAACAACAAAAACAAACTAATATACACCAATCAGCCATAACATTATGACCACTGACAGGTGAGGTGAAAAAAATTCTCGTTACAGTATCACCTGTCAGTGTGTGGGGTATATTAGGCAGCAAGTGAACATTCAGTCCTCGAAGTTGATGTGTTGGAAGCAGGAAAAACAGGCCAAACTGTGATGTCTGACGACTGGGTCAGATCATCTCCCACACTGCAGGTGTTCCTGGTCTGCAGTGGTTAGTACCTACCTACAGTGTCTAAGGAAGGACAAACAGTGAACCAGCGACAGGGTCATGGATGCCCAAGGTTCACTGATGATGAGGTTGATCTACTGTAGATTAAACTTTTAAATGTCATTCATCCTTTTCAAAAGATTCCATTTTGTTTGAATCTTTGTTAAAATGGTTGAAATTGAGAAACACTGTACACTGGTCTCTATGAAGAGAAACATTCAGCAGCTATAGTGATGATATCACACCTAGAGTGGGGAGGCTGTTGAATTAGTCTAAACAATTCTCTCTAACTCGTCCTCACCACAACAGTTTTCACTCCTTTACATAAGTTTTTCACTGAATGGTCGACACATTTGTGCTCTTCCTGACAGTAGAACTGGAAGCAAACAGATTCACAGAAGATGCACAATGAGCTGCAGAGTGACACGGTGTTAGGCAGGTGGTCATAATGTTATGGTTGATTGGTGTAAAAGTCCTACTACACTACATTACTCGTGTATACCATTGGTTGTTTTTTGCATTTTATTGTTGTTCTTGTTATGGTGAGTTGATGCAGATGGAAAAGCCTGACTAGGGATTCACACCAGAGTTGAATGAAGTGAATCCTAGAAAGGGACCTTCTTGGTCACATGTTGAGTATTACCTGATGAAGACGAAATTTTACTTTACTTTTTTGGATGCGTCTACTCTGCATGCCTCTGCCTTTTTATCAGCATTGCTTTCACCTTATCTTACACCTTGGCACAAAATCTCCACTGAAGTTCTAGGACAAAGAATTCACTGTGCTCGCTCACTCTCGCTGTCTGTCGGTCTGTGTGTGCGACAGATGCCGTGACAGATGACAGATGATTGCTAATAGAGCCCCTGCGTTTCAGACAAGCACAGACAGATGGGCATTTATCTACAGCAGTCACCCTGTGGAAACTCAACCAGTGGCCCAGTGCCAGGTCACAGTATCTACTCACACCTGGAACAGTCAAGGAGACAGCAATACCTACCGTTTAAAGGAAAATCTGTAGCTCTTCTGTTCATTAACTGTTTACAAAAGCGTTACAAAGAAACTAGGATGCCTCTAAGAGTCTATATTAACAGAAGAACACAGTGAGCAATACACTATAAAAGTATTCAAGTGTGTCAGAGAGACAAAAGAATGAGACATAGCAAGCGAAGTGCCAAAATGTTCTCGGAGAAATCACAAGGCCACATGCGCACACACTCATTTCTGACAGTTGTGTACCCTTGAGACAGATGAATCACACTGATCAGTGCAGTGACACTAAATTTGACTGATCAAACAAGGACACAAAAGGCATATTCAAAAAAATACAAAACATACCATCAGCTTTTTACCTTGGCGGTGTTTGACCAGCACCTTTTTAACTTTAAATGTGTAACTTTCATCTGAATTATTGATGAATGCACCTCGAGTTATAACTGGTCGACATTGGCTATACAAGCTGATTGATGAATTATAAGCTTGGGTAAATTATGAAAAAACAGGCTTGTGGAAAGTATTTCTCTCTCGACAGAAAATCTAAAAAAAAAAAAAAAAAAAAAAAATCACATTTGAATTGTTTTCATATTATTGCACACAAAAGCAGTTCGAAGTGTTTTACATGCTCAAGAAATAATAAAACCAAGGAACAAATATTAGCATATACACACACACATCCAAACAAGCAAGAACATGAAATGTTTAAGTCACTAAATGATGGACAGACTCCTCACCTTTGACCCCAGGCTCAGTGACAGGATGGTGTCCTCAAAGGCAGAGTGAGTGTCCACATGAGGAGGAATACCTGAACATAAGCATACATGCAAAATGAAAATGATGAGATGAAGGTAGATCAAAAAGTGTTTAAACATTTGCGGGTTTCTGGTGGACATGGCTGAATCGTTGTGATGTGTGAAACACAAACCATTCATTTAATAATGTATTTGAGTTTATGCCCTTAAGCTAAACAAACATACAAACAATGTTTTTAAGCTTATTTCAGTTCTATTAACATACAACTAACAGGGAGAAAGTACTTTCAAATTCCACGTCAGAAAGGTTTCTGCTGCCCCCTTGTGGTACACATCAGTAATCTCAGTGTGTCCTCCTGAGTTCAGTTCTAAACAAATCACTGTTAACTAAACGTGGATTTTTTTCTAACCTCCAGCAGCTCCCACACCTCTCTACAAGGCTCACATACCTCTTATGTATGCTTGAAGTTCCTGCAGCATATTGTATTTGATTAAATGTAATATAGTACTGATTGTGCCCAGAATCAGTTCCTCCCCTCATGCATGCACATTGACATTTTTGTGAATCGTTGTAAACAATTTCATTTTTAACATCACAGTTTTCCTTTGACTACAGTAGCTGGCACTGCCTCCACATGTGCAGTGATTTTTACAGAGCCTTAATTATAATCTGTACAATTTATCTAAAATATTAAAGCTGTGACTAGAATAATTCACCTTGTCCAGACTCGTACTGGTTGACTGTCAGCTGGTCTGGCATAATGACGACATGTCCGTTCTTCACACACCTCTCCAGAACAGGTAAACACTCCTCAGGAATACCTGAATACACACAAACACACACTCATAAGCTTGCCCAGATCTCCATTTTTATTCCTTTTATTCCTACTTATCCCATTTCATAATGAACATTCCTTTGTCTGTCTGCATTGTTTACTGCCTGTTTATAATGCTTATTTTGCATTGTTTGCACTGTTTGTTGCTTGTTAATACTGCTTATTATTTTTGTTATATTACACAGCCTTATGCTGGTTTTCTGTTTACTTGCCCCTTGCATGGGGATATGTACATACACATTGAGAGCCGATGTACCAGAGTCAAATTCCTCGTGTGTCCGACACACCTGGCCAATAAAGCCGAGTCTGATTCCTCTCTTACTTCTTCCTAAATTTGTCCTCCTCATTTTCTACTGATGTAACATTTTCTCCATTAGTACAAAGATGAGGCAGAAATAAATCACTTTGTGGTTATTAGTTGCAGCTATTGGTTAACGCATCTTAGCAAGGAAAAGGGGGCGCTTAGTTGGATACAAGGGATCTGCATACTAATGCAAACACAGCAGAATCACTGTCATGCAAGACTCAAATCAGGGATCTAAATCACCCTCACAAAATGATTTTTTGTGCAGCTTTTCTGCATAACAATGATTGCAATGTCCCAAAATCTTAGCTCCCCATTTAGTGAGTAAAATGTTATCTTAAGTGAAGGGAATAATGGCCAAATCAATGAAAATAAGACCAATAAAAACCTAATTGTTAAAAAAAAAAAAAAGGATTTAAAAAAGTAAACTTACCTGCAGGTAGTGGCTTGTCTTTGTCCACGTTGTTGTTGTCGTAGCGAAATTCAAAGCCATAGTGTTTGACTTTTCTATGCTTTAGGGCTTTTTGGGCTAAAAGGCATTAGAATGACACTTTATATTTCTTGACTGAATTGTATAGAATAGTTTTACACAGGTTAAATTCAGCGTTAAAGATTTTTTTTTTTAAATCCGGTTTCTGGACGAACATTGTGAGATCTATAAAGGAACTTGAACTGAAAACTGAAAAACCAAACGGTGCAAGCACCTGTGATCTCATCATTAGCCGACGACCGGTCTATAGCAGCGAGCAACTGAGCCTCTTCCTCTGCTGACACAAAATCTTCCACCAATACTAAGCCCTCTGGCAAAGGAATGGACACCTCTTCCTCGCAGGTTACTGCGCGCGCACACACACACACACACACACACACACACACACAGAGAGAGAGAGAGAGAGAAAGAGGAGGATCAAACCTACAGGCTTCCAAAGTATGTCTATTCTAGGACAACATTTAAGGTAAGTACCTGAGTTGACATAACTGAGGTAGAGTGTTACACTGTTCTCTCCACACTGTAGCCTTTGTCCATTAAGGTATTTGTGTGCTTTCCAAGCACTCTCCTCTAATCTGAAAATAACAATAGTATGAGTTGTAAACAAAAGGTTTTCAGAGCAGATCAGCAAAAAATGTCCTAACTTCCTGCTGTGATAAAGTTCCCTCTATGCAGTTGTACCTGTATGTGGCAAACGCATAAGGCTTATATGGCGGCATGACCAGCATCTCCAGATCTCCCATCTCTTTCAGCATCGCAGAAAGCTCCTCTCGGCCAACGCCATTCCCCAGGCCACCGTTAACCACCACCAAACTCTGCAGAGGACTGGCTGGTTAATATAATATAGGCTTAACAACCAGTTTGGCAACAAAACCAAATGGAAAGATGGCATCAAACACAGTCTGAACCAGTCAGTGATAACAACACTCTTTGAAATATTGAATGAACAGCTTCTTCCCTGAGGCTGTCAAACTGAACACCTTAAAACTACACAACACTCAACACACCTTAGTCAACAAACATAATGTTTTAGGGTTGAAACCCTTGGTTGGTGTATTGATTAATCAAACTATCATATTTCAATACTGAATCATCTCTTTAAAGTAAAAATATAAAACATTAGCCAGGTGCAGCTTCTCAAACATAAACCTGAACTTTATTGTAACTTAATATTTACAAATAGTGAATCCCTACAATAAGCCTTTTTTCATTTACCACTTCTTCGTTTTTCTCTGATATTTCTTGTAATGCTATCTTCCATTTTTAACACCTATTTCATGATTTCACATTTCTAAATTTCTTGTTTAACTGAATTTTGGCGTTGTGTCTACAACACAGATATGTACATTCTTTGTGCACAAATACATTTGCAGTTTGGAAGAATAATCCCAATTGTAAAATATCAAATGACAAGTCCACTAATGTTACACACACATTCTAGAGTGTTTTTCTTTAGTATGAATGATAACTGTCAAAACAAGCTAATATTTAACCAGTGCCTGAAAATTAGCCAGCTAAGCTAGCGTACCTTCTTTATTAATCTTTTAAATTAGCTAAAAATCAACTCTGAACGGGAATTAACTGCGTGCAAAAAGTATAACAAGGTATATTCTTAGCTAGCTCTCTCTTCAGCCTATTGTCCAATAACAGATTTATTTCGGTTTTATAAACGCTTTCACCTTTTACCTTGGTAGGCTGAGACACCGTAACGATGCCTTCATGTTTCAACAAAGTGTGACTCGCTTTAACTTGTTTTCGAACAACTTTCTTCTCCTCTTTACTCCTTCTGCCTGTCCTCGCGTTGTTCTCCTTATGAAGATCCATGGTACATCACTTCACTTTATCCGGGTGCAACAAACATAAAAGACGGGTAGTTCCCGAAGGCGCCACATCAGCGCTCTTCCTCATTTAGGTTTAGTACACTGGTTAAAGTGTGTTTAAATCATGCTTTCAATTATTTTAATAATTTTTATATTGTGTAGAAAAATTACAGTATCTCAGTGAAAACCGTGTTTTGTTCTTTCTCAGTGTCCTAGTAAGATCTATGCGGATTGCAAGTCTGTACTTCACATTGGTTGATAATGCTGCTTTGAATCTGCTGGATGTGTTATTAGATTATGCCCAAGCCTTTCCTCCATCAAAAAATATCAATGCATCTGTAAGAGAATGAGAGCCAAAGAAACACTTTAAAACTTCACTTTACTTGTTATTGTTCTTGTCA